>NW_024544676.1:0-51155 GCF_018167655.1 Microtus oregoni
ACAGCACCCTGAGTACTGAGCACCCCGAGCACTGAGCACCCAGTACCCTGAGTACTGAGCACCGAGCACCAGAGCAATGAGCACCCAGCACACTGAGCACTGAGCACCCAGCAGCCCGAGCACTGAGCCTCCAGCACCCTGAGTACTGAGCACCCAGCACCCTGAGTACTGAGCACCCAGCACCCCGAGCACTGAGTACCCAGCACCCTGAGCACTGAGCAATCAGCACCCTGAGGACTGAGCACCCAGCACCCCAAGCACTGAGCACCCAGCACCCTGAGTACTGAGCACTGAGCACCCAGCACCCCGAGCACTGAGCACCCACCACCCTGGGTACTGAGCACTGAGCACCCAGCACCCCGAGCACTGAGCACCCAGCACCCTGAGCACTGAGCACCCAGCACCCGAGTACTGATCACCCAGCACCCTGAGTACTGAGCACCCCGCACCCTGAGTACTGAGCACCCAGCACCTTGAGTACTGAGCACCCCGCACCCCGAGTACTGAGCACCCTGAGTACTGAGCCCCCAGCACCCTGAGTACTGAGCACCCTGCACCCCGAGCACTGAGCTCCCTGAGTACTGAGCACCCAGCACCCTGAGTACTGAGCACCCAGCACCCTGAGGACTGAGCACTGAGCACCCAGAGAACTGAGCACCCAGCACCCCGAGGACTGAGCACCCAGCACCCTGAGCACTGAGCACTGAGCACCCAGCACCCTGTGCACTGAGCACTGAGCACCCAGCACCCTGAGCACTGAGCACCCAGCACCCGAGCACTGAGTACCCAGCACCCTGAGTACTGAGCACCCAGCACTCTGAGCACTGAGCACCCAGCACCCTTAGTACTGAGCACCCAGCACCCTGAGCACTGAGCACCCAGCACCCTGAGTACTGAGCATCCAGCACCCCGAGCACTGAGCACCCAGCACCCTGAGTACTGAGCACTGAGCACCCAGCACCCCGAGCACTGAGCACCCAGCACCCTGATTACTGAGCACTGAGCACCCAGCACCCTGAGCACTGAGCACCCAGCACCCTGAGCACTGAGCACCCAGTACCCCGAGTACTGAGCACCCAGCACCCTGAGCACTGAGCACCCTGCACACTGAGCACGGCGCACCCAGCACCCCGAGCACTGCGCACCCAGCACCCTGAGTACTGAGCACCCAGCACCCTGAGCACTGAGCACCCAGCACCCTGAGCACTGAGCACCCAGCACCCTGAGCACTGAGCACCCAGCACCCTGAGCACTGAGCACCCAGCACCCTGAGTAGTGAGCACCCAACGTACTGAGCACCGAGCACCCCGAGCACTGAGCACCCAGCACCCTGAGTACTGAGCACCGAGCACCCCGAGCACTGAGCACCCAGCACCCTGAGTACTGAGCTCCGAGCACCCCGAGTTCTGAGCACCCAGTGGGCCGAGCACGGAGCACCCAGAACCCCGAGCACTGAGCACCCAGCACCCCGAGCACTGAGCACCCAGCACCCCGAGCCCTGAGCACCCAGCACCCTGAGTACTGAGCACCGAGCACCCCGAGCACTGAGCACCCAGCACCCCGAGCACTGAGCACCCAGCAGCCCGAGCACTGAGCACCCAGCACCCTGAGTACTGAGCACTGAGCACCCTGAGGACTGGGCACCCAGCACCCTGAGTACTGAGCACCCAGCACCCTGAGTACTGAGCACCCAACACCCCAAGCACTGAGCACCCTGAGAACTGAGCACCCAGCACCGCAAGCACTGAGCACCCTGAGTACTGAGCACCCAGCACCCTGAGTAATGAGCACCCAGCATCCCGGGCACTGAGGACCGAGCACCCTGAGTACTAAGCACCCAGCACCCTGAGTACTGAGCACCCATCACCCTGTGCACTGAGCACCCAGCACGCTGAGTACTGAGCACTGAGCACCCTGAGTACTGAGCACCGAGCACCCTGAGCACTGAGCACCCAGCACGCTGAGTACTGAGCACTGAGCACTCTGAGTACTGAGCACCGAGCACCCGGAGTACTGAGCACCCAGCACTCTGAGCACTGAGCACCCAGCACCCTGAGCACTGAGCACAGAGCACCCAGAGCACTGAGCACCCAGCACCCTGAGCACTGAGCACCCAGCACCCCGAGCACTGAGCACTGAGCACCCTAAGTACTGAGCACTGAGCACCCTGAGTACTAAGCACCCAGCACCCTGAGTACTGAGCACCCAGCACCCTGAGTACTGAGCACCCAGCACCCTGAGTACTGAGCACCCAGCGTACTGACCACCGAGCACCCCGAGCACTGAGCACCCAGCACCCTGAGTACTGAGCACCCAGCACCCCGAGCACTGAGCACCCAGCACCCTGAGTACTGAGCACCGAGCACCCTGAGTACTGAGCACCCAGCACCCTGAGTACTGAGCACCCAGCGTACTGAGCACCGAGCACCCAGCACCCTGAGTACTGAGCACCCAGCACCATGAGCACTGAGCACCCAGCACCCTGAGTACTGAGCACTGAGCACCCTGAGTACTGAGCACCGAGCACTACGAGCACTGAGCACCCAGCACCCCGAGCACCGAGCACCCAGCACCCTGAGCACCGAGCACCCAGCACCCTGAGCACTGAGGACCCAGCACCCTGAGCACTGAGCACCCAGCACCCTGAGTACTGAGCACCCAACGTACTGAGCACCGAGCACCCTGAGCACTGAGCACCCAGCACCCTGAGTACTGAGCACCCAGCACCCTGAGCAATGAGCACCCTGAGTACTGAGCACCCAGCAACTTGAGCACTGAGCACTGAGCACAACGAGCACTGAGCACCCAGCACAAGGAGTACTGAGCACCCAGCACCCTGAGCACTGAGCACCCAGCACCCCGAGCACCGAGCACCCAGCACCCTGAGCACTGAGCACCCAGCACCCTGAGCACCGAGCACCCAGCACCCTGAGCACTGAGCACCCAGCACCCTGAGTACTGAGCACCCAACGTACTGAGCACCGAGCAACCTGAGCACTGAGCACCCAGCACCCTGAGCACTGAGCACCCAGCACCCTGAGCAATGAGCACCCTGAGTACTGAGCACCCAGCAACTTGAGGACTGAGCACCGAGCACCCCGAGCACTGAGCAGCCAGCACCCGGAGTACTGAGCACCCAGCACCCTGAGTACTAAGCACCGAGCACCCTGAGTACTGAGCACCCAGCACCCTGAGCACTGGACACACAGCACCCTGAGTACTGAGCACCCCGAGCACTGAGCACCCAGTACCCTGAGTACTGAGCACCGAGCACCAGAGCAATGAGCACCCAGCACACTGAGCACTGAGCACCCAGCAGCCCGAGCACTGAGCCCCCAGCACCCTGAGTACTGAGCACCCAGCACCCTGAGTACTGAGCACCCAGCACCCCGAGCACTGAGTACCCAGCACCCTGAGCACTGAGCACCCAGCACCCTGAGTACTGAGCACTGAGCACCCAGCACCCCGAGCACTGAGCACCCAGCACCCTGGGTACTGAGCACTGAGCACCCAGCACCCCGAGCACTGAGCACCCAGGACCCCAAGCACTGAGCACCCAGCACCCTGAGTACTGAGCACTGAGCACCCAGCACCCCGAGCACTGAGCACCCAGCACCCTGGGTACTGAGCACTGAGCACCCAGCACCCCGAGCACTGAGCACCCAGCACCCTGAGCACTGAGCACCCAGCACCCGAGTACTGATCACCCAGCACCCTGAGTACTGAGCACCCCGCACCCTGAGTACTGAGCACCCAGCACCCTGAGTACTGAGCACCCAGCACCTTGAGTACTGAGCACCCCGCACCCCGAGTACTGAGCACCCTGAGTACTGAGCCCCCAGCACCCTGAGTACTGAGCACCCTGCACCCCGAGCACTGAGCTCCCTGAGTACTGAGCACCCAGCACCCTGAGTACTGAGCACCCAGCACCCTGAGGACTGAGCACTGAGCACCCAGAGAACTGAGCACCCAGCACCCCGAGGACTGAGCACCCAGCACCCTGAGCACTGAGCACTGAGCACCCAGCACCCTGTGCACTGAGCACTGTGCACCCAGCACCCTGAGCACTGAGCACCCAGCACCCCGAGCACTGAGTACCCAGCACCCTGAGTACTGAGCACCCAGCACTCTGAGCACTGAGCACCCAGCACCCTTAGTACTGAGCACCCAGCACCCTGAGCACTGAGCACCCAGCACCCTGAGTACTGAGCATCCAGCACCCCGAGCACTGAGCACCCAGCACCCTGAGTACTGAGCACTGAGCACCCAGCACCCCGAGCACTGAGCACCCAGCACCCTGATTACTGAGCACTGAGCACCCAGCACCCTGAGCACTGAGCACCCAGCACCCTGAGCACTGAGCACACAGTACCCCGAGTACTGAGCACCCAGCACCCTGAGCACTGAGCACCCTGCACCCTGAGCACGGCGCACCCAGCACCCCGAGCACTGCGCACCCAGCACCCTGAGTACTGAGCACCCAGCACCCTGAGCACTGAGCACCCAGCACCCTGAGCACTGAGCACCCAGCACCCTGAGCACTGAGCACCCAGCACCCTGAGCACTGAGCACCCAGCACCCTGAGTAGTGAGCACCCAACGTACTGAGCACCGAGCACCCCGAGCACTGAGCACCCAGCACCCTGAGTACTGAGCACCGAGCACCCCGAGCACTGAGCACCCAGCACCCTGAGTACTGAGCCCCGAGCACCCCGAGTTCTGAGCACCCAGTGGGCCGAGCACGGAGCACCCAGAACCCCGAGCACTGAGCACCCAGCACCCCGAGCACTGAGCACCCAGCACCCCGAGCCCTGTGCACCCAGCACCCTGAGTACTGAGCACCGTGCACCCCGAGCACTGAGCACCCAGCACCCCGAGCACTGAGCACCCAGCAGCCCGAGCACTGAGCACCCAGCACCCTGAGTACTGAGCACTGAGCACCCTGAGGACTGGGCACCCAGCACCCTGAGTACTGAGCACCCAGCACCCTGAGTACTGAGCACCCAACACCCCAAGCACTGAGCACCCTGAGAACTGAGCACCCAGCACCGCAAGCACTGAGCACCCTGAGTACTGAGCACCCAGCACCCTGAGTAATGAGCACCCAGCATCGCGGGCACTGAGGACCGAGCACCCTGAGTACTAAGCACCCAGCACCCTGAGTACTGAGCAGCCATCACCCTGTGCACTGAGCACCCAGCACGCTGAGTACTGAGCACTGAGCACCCTGAGTACTGAGCACCGAGCACCCTGAGCACTGAGCACCCAGCACGCTGAGTACTGAGCACTGAGCACTCTGAGTACTGAGCACCGAGCACCCGGAGTACTGAGCACCCAGCACTCTGAGCACTGAGCACCCAGCACCCTGAGCACTGAGCACAGAGCACCCAGAGCACTGAGCACCCAGCACCCTGAGCACTGAGCACCCAGCACCCCGAGCACTGAGCACTGAGCACCCTAAGTACTGAGCACTGAGCACCCTGAGTACTAAGCACCCAGCACCCTGAGTACTGAGCACCCAGCACCCTGAGTACTGAGCACCCAGCACCCTGAGTACTGAGCACCCAGCACCCTGAGTACTGAGCACCCAGCACCCCGAGCACTGAGCACCCAGCACCCTGAGTACTGAGCACCGAGCACCCTGAGTACTGAGCACCCAGCACCCTGAGTACTGAGCACCCAGCGTACTGAGCACCGAGCACCCAGCACCCTGAGTACTGAGCACCCAGCACCATGAGCACTGAGCACCCAGCACCCTGAGTACTGAGCACTGAGCACCCTGAGTACTGAGCACCGAGCACTACGAGCACTGAGCACCCAGCACCCCGAGCACCGAGCACCCAGCACCCTGAGCACCGAGCACCCAGCACCCTGAGCACTGAGGACCCAGCACCCTGAGCACTGAGCACCCAGCACCCTGAGTACTGAGCACCCAACGTACTGAGCACCGAGCACCGTGAGCACTGAGCACCCAGCACCCTGAGTACTGAGCACCCAGCACCCTGAGCAATGAGCACCCTGAGTACTGAGCACCCAGCAACTTGAGCACTGAGCACCGAGCACAACGAGCACTGAGCACCCAGCACAAGGAGTACTGAGCAACCAGCACCCTGAGTACTAAGCACCGAGCACCCTGAGTACTGAGCACCCAGCACCCTGAGCACTGGACACACAGCAACCTGAGTACTGAGCACCCCGAGCACTGAGTACCCAGCACCCTGAGTACTGAGCACCGATCACCCCGAGCACTGAGCACCCAGCACCCTGAGCACTGAGCACCCAGCAGCAGCCCGAGCACTGAGCACCCAACACCCTGAGTACTGAGCACCGAGCACCCCGAGCACTGAGCACCCAGCACCCCGAGCACTGAGCACCCAGCAGCCCGAGCACTGAGCACCCAACACCCTGAGTACTGAGGACTGAGCACCCTGAGCACTTAGTACCCAGCACCCTGAGTACTGAGCACCCAGCACCCTGAGTACTGAGCACCCAACACCCCAAGCACTGAGCACCCTGAGTACTGAGCACCCAGCACCCCAAGCACTGAGCACCCTGAGTACTGAGCACCCAGCACCTTGAGTAATGAGCACCCAGCACCCCGAGCACTGAGCACCCAGCACCCTGAGCACTGAGGACCGAGCACCCTGAGTACTAAGCACCCAGCACCCTGAGTACTGAGCACCCAACGTACTGAGCACCGAGCACCCTGAGCACTGAGCACCGAGCACCCCGAGCACTGAGCACACAGCACCCGGAGTACTGAGCACCCAGCATCCTGAGTACTAAGCACCGAGCAACCTGAGTACTGAGCACCCAGCACCCTGAGCACTGGACACACAGCACCCTGAGTACTGAGCACCCCGAGCACTGAGCACCCAGTACCCTGAGTACTAAGCACCGAGCACCCCGAGCACTGAGCACCCAGCACCCCGAGCACTGAGCACCCAGCAGCCCGAGCACTGAGCCCCCAGCACCCTGAGTACTGAGCACCCAGCACCCTGAGTACTGAGCACCAAGCACCCCGAGCACTGAGCACCGAGCACCCCGAACACTGAGCACCCAGAACCCCGAGCACTGAGCACCCAGCACCAAGAGCACTGAGCACCCAGCACCCTGAGCACTGAGCACCGAGCACCCCGAGCACTGAGCACCCAGCACCCCGAGCACTGAGCACCCAGCAGCCCGAGCACTGAGCACCCAACACCCTGAGTACTGAGGACTGAGCACCCTGAGCACTGAGCACCCAGCACCCTTAGTACTGAGCACCCAGCACCCTGAGTACTGAGCACCCAACACCCCAAGCACTGAGCACCCTGAGTACTGAGCACCCAGCACCCCAAGCACTGAGCACCCTGAGTACTGAGCACCCAGCACCTTGAGTAATGAGCACCCAGCACCCCGAGCACTGAGCACCCAGCACCCTGAGCACTGAAGACCGAGCACCATGAGTACTAAGCACCCAGCACCCTGAGTACTGAGCACCCAGCACCCCGAGCACTGAGCACCCAGCACCCTGAGCACTGAGGACCGAGCACCATGAGTACTAAGCACCCAGCACCCTGATTACTGATCACCGAGCACCCTGAGCACGGAGCACCCAGCACGCTGAGTACTGAGCACTGAGCACTCTGAGTACTGAGCACCGAGCACCCGGAGTACTGAGCACCCAGTACCCCGAGTACTGAGCACCCAGCACCCTGAGCACTGAGCACCCTGCACCCTGAGCACTGAGCACCCAGCACCCCGAGCACTGCGCACCCAGCACCCTGAGTACTGAGCACCCAGCACCCTGAGCACTGAGCACCCAGCACCCTGAGCACTGAGCACACAGCACCCTGAGCACTGAGCACCCAGCACCCTGAGTAGTGAGCACCCAACGTACTGAGCACCGAGCACCCCGAGCACTGAGCACCCAGCACCCTGAGTACTGAGCACCGAGCACCCCGAGCACTGAGCACCCAGCACCCTGAGTACTGAGCTCCGAGCACCCCGAGCACTGAGCACCCAGCGCGCCGAGCACTGAGCACCCAGAACCCCGAGCACAGAGCACCCTGAGTACTGAGCACCCAGCACCCTGATTACTGAGCACCGAGCACCCTGAGTACTGAGCACCCAGCACCACGAGCACTGAGCAGCCAGCACCACGAGCACTGAGCACCCAGCACCCCGAGTACTGAGCACCCAGCAGCCTGAGTACTGAGCACCCAGCACCCCGAGTACTGAGCACCCAGCAGCCTGAGTACTGAGCACCCAGCACCCTGAGTACTGAGCACCCAGCACCCTGAGCACTGAGCACCCAGCACCCTGAGTACTGAGCACCAAGCACCCCGAGCACTGAGCACCGAGCACCCCGAACACTGAGCACCCAGAACCCCGAGCACTGAGCACCCAGCACCAAGAGCACTGAGCACCCAGCACCCTGAGCACTGAGCACCGAGCACCCCGAGCACTGAGCACCCAGCACCCCGAGCACTGAGCACCCAGCAGCCCGAGCACTGAGCACCCAACACCCTGAGTACTGAGGACTGAGCACCCTGAGCACTGAGCACCCAGCACCCTTAGTACTGAGCACCCAGCACCCTGAGTACTGAGCACCCAACACCCCAAGCACTGAGCACCCTGAGTACTGAGCACCCAGCACCCCAAGCACTGAGCACCCTGAGTACTGAGCACCCAGCACCTTGAGTAATGAGCACCCAGCACCCCGAGCACTGAGCACCCAGCACCCTGAGCACTGAAGACCGAGCACCATGAGTACTAAGCACCCAGCACCCTGAGTACTGAGCACCCAGCACCCCGAGCACTGAGCACCCAGCACCCTGAGCACTGAGGACCGAGCACCATGAGTACTAAGCACCCAGCACCCTGATTACTGATCACCGAGCACCCTGAGCACTGAGCACCCAGCACGCTGAGTACTGAGCACTGAGCACTCTGAGTACTGAGCACCGAGCACCCGGAGTACTGAGCACCCAGTACCCCGAGTACTGAGCACCCAGCACCCTGAGCACTGAGCACCCTGCACCCTGAGCACTGAGCACCCAGCACCCCGAGCACTGCGCACCCAGCACCCTGAGTACTGAGCACCCAGCACCCTGAGCACTGAGCACCCAGCACCCTGAGCACTGAGCACACAGCACCCTGAGCACTGAGCACCCAGCACCCTGAGTAGTGAGCACCCAACGTACTGAGCACCGAGCACCCCGAGCACTGAGCACCCAGCACCCTGAGTACTGAGCACCGAGCACCCCGAGCACTGAGCACCCAGCACCCTGAGTACTGAGCTCCGAGCACCCCGAGCACTGAGCACCCAGCGCGCCGAGCACTGAGCACCCAGAACCCCGAGCACAGAGCACCCTGAGTACTGAGCACCCAGCACCCTGATTACTGAGCACCGAGCACCCTGAGTACTGAGCACCCAGCACCACGAGCACTGAGCAGCCAGCACCACGAGCACTGAGCACCCAGCACCCCGAGTACTGAGCACCCAGCAGCCTGAGTACTGAGCACCCAGCACCCCGAGTACTGAGCACCCAGCAGCCTGAGTACTGAGCACCCAGCACCCTGAGTACTGAGCACCCAGCACCCTGAGCACTGAGCACCCAGCACCCTGAGTACTGAGCACCCAACACCCCAAGCACTGAGCACCCTGAGTACTGAGCACCCAGCACCCCAAGCACAGAGCACCCTGAGTACTGAGCACCCAGCACCTTGAGTACTGAGCACCCCGCACCCCGAGTACTGAGCACCCTGAGTACTGAGCCCCCAGCACCCTGAGTACTGAGCACCCTGCACCCCGAGCATTGAGCTCCCTGAGTACTGAGCACCCAGCACCCTGAGTACTGAGCACCCAGCACCCTGAGGACTGAGCACTGAGCACCCAGAGAACTGAGCACCCAGCACCCCGAGGACTGAGCACCCAGCACCCTGAGCACTGAGCACTGAGCACCCAGCACCCTGTGCACTGAGCACTGAGCACCCAGCACCCTGAGCACTGAGCACCCAGCACCCCGAGCACTGAGTATCCAGCACCCTGAGTACTGAGCACACAGCACTCTGAGCACTGAGCACCCAGCACCCTTAGTACTGAGCACCCAGCACCCCGAGCACTGAGCACCCAGCACCCTGAGTACTGAGCATCCAGCACCCCGAGCACTGAGCACCCAGCACCCTGAGTACTGAGCACTGAGCACCCAGCACCCCGAGCACTGAGCACCCAGCACCCTGATTACTGAGCACTGAGCACCCAGCACCCTGAGCACTGAGCACGCAGCACCCTGAGCACTGAGCACCCAGTACCCCGAGTACTGAGCACCCAGCACCCTGAGCACTGAGCACCCTGCACCCGGAGCACGGCGCACCCAGCACCCCGAGCACTGCGCACCCAGCACCCTGAGTACTGAGCACCCAGCACCCTGAGCACTGAGCACCCAGCACCCTGAGCACTGAGCACCCAGCACCCTGAGCACTGAGCACCCAGCACCCTGAGTAGTGAGCACCCAACGTACTGAGCACCGAGCACCCCGAGCACTGATCACCCAGCACCCTGAGTACTGAGCACCGAGCACCCCGAGCACTGAGCACCCAGCACCCTGAGTACTGAGCTCCGAGCACCCCGAGTTCTGAGCACCCAGTGGGCCGAGCACGGAGCACCCAGAACCCCGAGCACTGAGCACCCAGCACCCCGAGCACTGAGCAGCCAGTACCCCGAGCACTGTGCACCCAGCACCCCGAGCACTGAGCACCCAGCACCCTGATTACTGAGCACCCAGCACCCTGAGTACTGAGCACCCAGCACCCTGAGCACTGAGCACCCAGCACCCTGAGTACTGAGCACCCAACACCCCAAGCACTGAGCACCCTGAGTACTGAGCACCCAGCACCCCAAGCACTGAGCACCCTGAGTACTGAGCACCCAGCACCCAGAATACTGAGCACCGAGCACCCTGAGTACTGAGCAGCCACCACCCTGAGTACTGAGCACCCAGCGTACTGAGCAACGAGCACCCAGCACCCTGAGTACTGAGCACCCAGCACCCTGAGCACTGAGCACCCAGAACCCTGAGTACTGAGCACCGAGCACCCCGAGTACTGAGCACCCAGCACCTCGAGCACTGAGCACCCAGCACCCTGAGTACTGAGCACCGAGCACCCCGAGCACTGAGCACCCAGCACCCCGAGCACTGAGCACCCAGCAGCCCGAGCACTGAGCACCCAGCACCCTGAGTACTGAGCACTGAGCACCCTGAGCACTGGGCACCCAGCACCCTGAGTACTGAGCACCCAGCACCCTGAGTACTGAGCACCCAACACCCCAAGCACTGAGCACCCTGAGAACTGAGCACCCAGCACCGCAAGCACTGAGCACCCTGAGTACTGAGCACCCAGCACCCTGAGTAATGAGCACCCAGCATCCCGGGCACTGAGGACCGAGCACCCTGAGTACTAAGCACCCAGCACCCTGAGTACTGAGCACCCATCACCCTGTGCACTGAGCACCCAGCACGCTGAGTACTGAGCACTGAGCACCATGAGTACTGAGCACCGAGCACCCTGAGCACTGAGCACCCAGCACGCTGAGTACTGAGCACTGAGCACTCTGAGTACTGAGCACCGAGCACCCGGAGTACTGAGCACCCAGCACTCTGAGCACTGAGCACCCAGCACCCTGAGCACTGAGCACCCAGCACCCAGAGCACTGAGCACCCAGCACCCTGAGCACTGAGCACCCAGCACCCCGAGCACTGAGCACCCAGCACCCTGAGTACTGAGCACCCAGCACCCTGAGTACTGAGCACCCAGCGTACTGAGCACCGAGCACCCCGAGCACTGAGCACCCAGCACCCTGAGTACTGAGCACCAAGCACCCCGAGCACTGAGCACCCAGCACCCTGAGTACTGAGCACCGAGCACCCTGAGTACTGAGCACCCAGCACCCTGAGTACTGAGCACCCAGCGTACTGAGCACCGAGCACCCAGCACCCTGAGTACTGAGCACCCAGCACCATGAGCACTGAGCACCCAGCACCCTGAGTACTGAGTACTGAGCACCCTGAGTACTGAGCACCGAGCACTGCAAGCACTGAGCACCCAGCACCCCGAGCACCGAGCACCCAGCACCCTGAGCACCGAGCACCCAGCACCCTGAGCCCTGAGGACCCAGCACCCTGAGCACTGAGCACCCAGCACCCTGAGTACTGAGCACCCAACGTACTGAGCACCGAGCACCCTGAGCACTGAGCACCCAGCACCCTGAGTACTGAGCACCCAGCACCCTGAGCAATGAGCACCCTGAGTACTGAGCACCCAGCACCTTGAGCACTGAGCACCGAGCACCCCGAGCACTGAGCACCCAGCACAAGGAGTACTGAGCACCCAGCACCCTGAGTAATAAGCACCGAGCACCCTGAGTACTGAGCACCCAGCACCCTGAGCACTGGACACACAGCACCCTGAGTACTGAGCACCCCGAGCACTGAGTACCCAGCACCCTGAGTACTGAGCACCGATCACCCCGAGCACTGAGCACCCAGCACACCGAGCACTGAGCACCCAGCAGCCCGAGCACTGAGCACCCAACACCCTGAGTACTGAGCACCGAGCACCCCGAGCACTGAGCACCCAGCACCCCGAGCACTGAGCACCCAGCAGCCCGAGCACTGAGCACCCAACACCCTGAGTACTGAGGACTGAGCACCCTGAGCACTGAGCACCCAGCACCCTGAGTACTGAGCACCCAGCACCCTGAGTACTGAGCACCCAACACCCCAAGCACTGAGCACCCTGAGTACTGAGCACCCAGCACCCCAAGCACTGAGCACCCTGAGTACTGAGCACCCAGCACCTTGAGTAATGAGCACCCAGCACCCCGAGCACTGAGCACCCAGCACCAAGAGCACTGAGGACCGAGAACCCTGAGTACTAAGCACCCAGCACCCTGAGTACTGAGCACCCAACGAACTGAGCACCGAGCACCCTGAGCCCTGAGCACCCAGCACCCTGAGCACTGAGCACCCAGCCCCCTGAGCAATGAGCACCCTGAGTACTGAGCACCCAGCACCTTGAGCACTGAGCACCGAGCACCCCGAGCACTGAGCACCCAGCACCCGGAGTACTGAGCACCCAGCACCCTGAGTACTAAGCACCGAGCAACCTGAGTACTGAGCACCCAGCACCCTGAGCACTGGACACACAGCAACCTGAGTACTGAGCACCCCGAGCACTGATGACCCAGTACCCTGAGTACTAAGCACCGAGCACCCCGAGCACTGAGCACCCAGCACCCCGAGCACTGAGCACCCAGCAGCCCGAGCACTGAGCCCCCAGCACCCTGAGTACTGAGCACCCAGCACCCTGAGTACTGAGCACCAAGCACCCCGAGCACTGAGCACCGAGCACCCCGAGCACTGAGCACCCAGAACCCCGAGCACTGAGCACCCAGCACCAAGAGCACTGAGCACCCAGCACCCTGAGCACTGAGCACCGAGCACCCCGAGCACTGAGCACCCAGCACCCCGAGCACTGAGCACCCAGCAGCCCGAGCACTGAGCACCCAGCACCCCGAGCACTGAGCACCCAGCAGCCCGAGCACTGAGCACACAACACCCTGAGTACTGAGGACTGAGCACCCTGAGCACTGAGCACCCAGCACCCTTAGTACTGAGCACCCAGCACCCTGAGTACTGAGCACCCAACACCCCAAGCACTGAGCACCCTGAGTACTGAGCACCCAGCACCCCAAGCACTGAGCACCCTGAGTACTGAGCACCCAGCACCTTGAGTAATGAGCACCCAGCACCCCGAGCACTGAGCACCCAGCACCCTGAGCACTGAGTACCGAGCACCATGAGTACTAAGCACCCAGCACCCTGAGTACTGAGCACCCAGCACCCTGAGCACTGAGCACCCAGCACGCTGAGTACTGAGCACTGAGCACCCTGAGTACTGATCACCGAGCACCCTGAGCACTGAGCACCCAGCACCCTGAGCACTGAGCACCCAGCACGCTGAGTACTGAGCACTGAGCACTCTGAGTACTGAGCACCGAGCACCCGGAGTACTGAGCACGAAGTACCCCGAGTACTGAGCACCCAGCACCCTGAGCACTGAGCACCCTGCACCCTGAGCACTGAGCACCCAGCACCCCGAGCACTGCGCAGCCAGCACCCTGAGTACTGAGAACCCAGCACCCTGAGCACTGAGCACCCAGCACCCTGAACACTGAGCACACAGCACCCTGAGCACTGAGCACCCAGCACCCTGAGTAGTGAGCACCCAACGTACTGAGCACCGAGCACCCCGAGCACTGAGCACCCAGCACCATGAGTACTGAGCACCCAGCACCCTGACTACTGAGCACCGAGCACCCTGAGTACGGAGCACCCAGCACCATGAGCACTGAGCAGCCAGCACCACGAGCACTGAGCACCCAGCACCCCGAGTACTGAGCACCCAGCACCCTGAGTACTGAGCACCCAGCACCCTGAGTACTGAGCACCCAGCACCCTGAGCACTGAGCACCCAGCACCCTGAGTACTGAGCACCCAACACCCCAAGCACTGAGCACCCTGAGTACTGAGCACCCAGCACCCCAAGCACAGAGCACCCTGAGTACTGAGCACCCAGCACCCTGAGTACTGAGCACCGAGCACCCTGAGTACTGAGCAGCCAGCACCCTGAGTACTGAGCACCCAGCGTACTGAGCAACGAGCACCCAGCACCCTGAGTACTGAGCACCCAGCACCCTGAGCACTGAGCACCCAGCACCCTGAGTACTGAGCACCGAGCACCCCGAGTACTGAGCACCCAGCATCCCGTGCACTGAGCACCCAGCACCCTGAGTACTGAGCACCGAGCACCCCGAGCACTGAGCACCCAGCACCCCGAGCACTGAGCACCCAGCAGCCCGAGCACTGAGCACCCAACACCCTGACTACTGAGGACTGAGCACCCTGAGCACTGAGCACCCAGCACCCTGAGTACTGAGCACCCAGCACCCTGAGTACTGAGCACCCAACACCCCAAGCACTGAGCACCCTGAGTACTGAGCCCCCAGCACCCCAAGCACTGAGCACCCTGAGTACTGAGCACCGAGCACCTTGAGTAATGAGCACCCAGCACCCCGAGCACTGAGCACCCAGCACCCTGAGCACTGAGGACCGAGCACCCTGAGTACTAAGCACCGAGCACCCTGAGTACTGAGCACCCAGCACCCTGAGCACTGAGCACCCAGCACGCTGAGTACTGAGCACTGAGCACCCTGAGTACTGATCACCGAGCACCCTGAGCACTGAGCACCCACCACGCTGAGTACTGAGCACTGAGCACTCTGAGTACTGAGCACCGAGCACCCGGAGTACTGAGCACCCTGCACTCTGAGCACTTAGCACCCAGCACCCTGAGCACTGAGCACCCAGCACCCCGAGCACTGAGCACCCAGCACCCTGAGCACGGAGCACCCAGAACCCCGAGCACTGAGCACTGAGCACCCTAAGTACTGAGCACTGAGCACCCTGAGTACTAAGCACCCAGCACCCTGAGTACTGAGCACCCAGCACCCTGAGTACTGAGCACCCAGCACCCTGAGTACTGAGCACCCAGCGTACTGAGCACCGAGCACCCCGAGCACTGAGCACCCAGCACCCTGAGTACTGAGCACCCAGCACCCCGAGCAATGAGCACCCAGCACCCTGAGTACTGAGCACCGAGCACCCTGAGTACTGAGCACCCAGCACCCTGAGTACTGAGCACCCAGCGTACTGAGCACCGAGCACCCAGCACCCTGAGTACTGAGCACCCAGCACCATGAGCAATGAGCACCCAGCACCCTGAGTACTGAGCACTGAGCACCCTGAGTACTGAGCACCGAGCACCCTGAGCACTGAGCACCCAGCACCCCGAGCACCGAGCACCCAGCACCCTGAGCACCGAGCACCCAGCACCCTGAGCACTGAGCACCCAGCACCCTGAGCACTGAGCACCCATCACCCTGAGTACTGAGCACCCAACGTACTGAGCACCGAGCACCCTGAGCACTGAGCACCCAGCACCCTGAGCACTGAGCACCCAGCACCATGAGCAATGAGCACCCTGAGTACTGAGCACCGAGCACCCCGAGCACTGAGCACCCAGCACCGCGAGCACTGAGCACCCAGCAGCCCGAGCACTGAGCCCCCAGCACCCTGAGTACTGAGCACCCAGCACCCTGAGTACTGAGCACCCAGCACCCCGAGCACTGAGTACCCAGCAACCTGAGCACTGAGCACCCAGCACCCTGAGAACTGAGCTCCAAGCACCCCAAGCACTGAGCACCCAGCACCCTGAGTACTGAGCACTGAGCACCCAGCACCCCGAGCACTGAGCACCCAGCACCCTGAGTACTGAGCACTGAGCACCCAGCACCCCGAGCACTGAGCACCCAGCACCCTGAGCACTGAGCACCCAGCACCCGAGTACTGATCACCCAGCACCCTGAGTACTGAGCACCCCGCACCCTGAGTACTGAGCACCCAGCACCCTGAGTACTGAGCACCCAGCACCTTGAGTACTGAGCACCCTGAGTACTGAGCACCCAGGACCCTGAGTACTGAGCACCCTGCACCCCGAGCACTGAGCTCCCTGAGAACTGAGCACCCAGCAACCTGAGTACTGAGCACCCAGCACCCTGAGGACTGAGCATTGAGCACCCAGAGAACTGAGCACCCAGCACCCCGAGGACTGAGCACCCAGCACCCTGAGCACTGAGCACTGAGCACCCAGCACCCTGTGCACTGAGCACTGAGCCCCCAGCACCCTGAGCACTGAGCACCCAGCACCCCGAGCACTGAGTACCCAGCACCCTGAGTACTGAGCACCCAGCACCCTGAGCACTGAGCACCCAGCACCCTTAGTACTGAGCACCCAGCACCCTGAGCACTGAGCACCCAGCACCCTGAGTACTGAGCATCCAGCACCCCGAGCACTGAGCACCCAGCACCCTGAGTACTGAGCACTGAGCACCCAGCAGCCCGAGCACTGAGCACCCAGCACCCTGATTACTGAGCACTGAGCACCCAGCACCCTGAGCAATGAGCACCCAGCACCCTGGGTACTGAGCACCCAGTACCCCGAGTACTGAGCACCCAGCACCCTGAGCACTGACCACCCTGCACAGTGAGCACGGAGCACCCAGCACCAGGAGCACTGCGTACCCAGCACCCTGAGTAGTGAGCACCTAGCACCCTGAGCACTGAGCACCCAGCACCCTGAGCACTGAGCACCCAGCACCCTGAGCACTGAGCACCCAGCACCCTGAGTAGTGAGCACCCAACGTACTGAGCACCGAGCACCCCGAGCACTGAGCACCCAGCACCCTGAGTACTGAGCTCCGAGCACCCCGAGCTCTGAGCACCCAGCGCGCCGAGCAATGAGCACCCAGAACCCCGAGCACTGAGCACCCAGCACCCCGAGCACTGAGCAGCCAGCACCCCGAGCACTGAGCACCCACCACCCCGAGCACTGAGCACCCAGCACCCTGAGTACTGAGCACTCAGCACCCTGAGTACTGAGCACCCAGCACCCTGAGCACTGAGCACCCAGCACCCTGAGTACTGAGCACCCAACACCCCAAGCACTGAGCACCCTGAGTACTGAGCACCCAGCACCCCAAGCACTGAGCACCCTGAGTACTGAGCACCCAGCACCCTGAGTACTGAGCACCGAGCACCCTGAGTACTGAGCAGCCAGCACCCTGAGTACTGAGCACCCAGCGTACTGAGCAACGAGCACCGAGCACCCTGAGTACTGAGCACCCAGCACCCTGAGCACTGAGCACCCAGCACCCTGAGTACTGAGCACCGAGCAACCCGAGTACTGAGCACCCAGCACCCCGAGCACTGAGCACCCAGCACCCTGAGTACTGAGCACCGAGCACCCAGAGCACTGAGCACCCAGCACCCCGAGCACTGAGCACCCAGCAGCCCGAGCACTGAGCACCCAGCACCCTGAGAACTGAGCACTGAGCACCCTGAGCACTGAGCACCCAGCACCCTGAGTACTGAGCACCCAGCACCCTGAGTACTGAGCACCCAACACCCCAAGCACTGAGCACCCTGAGTACTGAGCACCCAGCACCGCAAGCACTGAGCACCCTGAGTACTGAGCACCCAGCACCCTGAGTAATGAGCACCCAGCACCCCGAGCACTGAGGACCGAGCAGCCTGAGTACTAAGAACCCAGCACCCTGAGTACTGAGCACCCAGCACCCTGAGCACTGAGCACCCAGCACGCTGAGTACTGAGCACTGAGCACCCTGAGTACTGAGCACCGAGCACCCTGAGCACTGAGCACCCAGCACGCTGAGTACTGAGCACTGAGCACTCTGAGTACTGAGCACCGAGCACCCGGAGTACTGAGCACCCAGCACTCTGAGCACTGAGCACCCAGCACCCTGAGCACTGAGCACCCAGCACCCTGAGCACTGAGCACCCAGCACCCTGAGTACTGAGCACCCAGCACCCTGAGCACTGAGCACCCAGCACCCTGAGTACTGAGCACCCAGCACCCCGAGCACTGAGCACTCAGCACCCTGAGTACTGAGCACCGAGCACCCTGAGTACTGAGCACCCAACACCCCAAGCACTGAGCACCCTGAGTACTGAGCACCCAGCACCCCAAGCACTGAGCACCCTGAGTACTGAGCACCGAGCACCTTGAGTAATGAGCACCCAGCACCCCGAGCACTGAGCACCCAGCACCCTGAGCACTGAGGACCGAGCACCCTGAGTACTAAGCACCGAGCACCCTGAGTACTGAGCACCCAGCAGCCTGAGCACTGAGCAGCCAGCACGCTGAGTACTGAGCACTGAGCACCCTGAGTACTGATCACCGAGCACCCTGAGCACTGAGCACCCACCACGCTGAGTACTGAGCACTGAGCACTCTGAGTACTGAGCACCGAGCACCCGGAGTACTGAGCACCCAGCACTCTGAGCACTTAGCACCCAGCACCCTGAGCACTGAGCACCCAGCACCCCGAGCACTGAGCACCCAGCACCCTGAGCACTGAGCACCCAGAACCCCGAGCACTGAGCACTGAGCACCCTAAGTACTGAGCACTGAGCACCCTGACTACTAAGCACCCAGCACCCTGAGTACTGAGCACCCAGCACCCTGAGTACTGAGCACCCAGCACCCTGAGTACTGAGCACCCAGCGTACTGAGCACCGATCACCCCGAGCACTGAGCACCCAGCACCCTGAGTACTGAGCACCCAGCACCCCGAGCACTGAGCACCCAGCACCCTGAGTACTGAGCACCGACCACCCTGAGTACTGAGCACCCAGCACCCTGAGTACTGAGCACCCAGCGTACTGAGCACCGAGCACCCAGCACCCTGAGTACTGACCACCCAGCACCATGAGCACTGAGCACCCAGCACCCTGAGTACTGAGCACTGAGCACCCTGAGTACTGAGCAACGAGCACCCTGAGCACTGAGCACCCAGCACCCCGAGCACCGAGCACCCAGCACCCTGAGCACCGAGCACCCAGCACCATGAGCACTGAGAACCCAGCACCCTGAGCACTGAGCACCCATCACCCTGAGTACTGAGCACCCAACATACTGAGCACCGAGCACCCTGAGCACTGAGCACCCAGCAACCTGAGCACTGAGCACCCAGCACCATGAGCAATGAGCACCCTGAGTACTGTGCACCGAGCACCCCGAGCACTGAGCACCCAGCACCCCGAGCACTGAGCACCCAGCAGCCCGAGCACTGAGCCCCCAGCACCCTGAGTACTGAGCACCCAGCACCCTGAGTACTGAGCACCCAGCACCCCGAGCACTGAGTACCCAGCACCCTGAGCACTGAGCACCCAGCACCCTGAGCACTGAGCTCCAAGCACCCCAAGCACTGAGCACCCAGCACCCTGAGCACTGAGCACCCAGCACCATGAGCAATGAGCACCCTGAGTACTGAGCACCGAGCACCCCGAGCACTGAGCACCCAGCACCCCGAGCACTGAGCACCCAGCAGCCCGAGCACTGAGCCCCCAGCACCCTGAGTACTGTGCACCCAGCACCCTGAGTACTGAGCACCCAGCACCCCGAGTACTGAGTACCCAGCACCCTGAGCACTGAGCACCCAGCACCCTGAGCACTGAGCTCCAAGCACCCCAAGCACTGAGCACCCAGTACCCTGAGTACTGAGCACTGAGCACCCAGCACCCCGAGCACTGAGCACCCAGCACCCTGAGTACTGAGCACTGAGCACCCAGCACCCCGAGCACTGAGCACCCAGCACCCTGAGCACTGAGCACCCAGCACCCGAGTACTGATCACCCAGCACCCTGAGTACTGAGCACCCCGCACCCTGAGTACTGAGCACCCACCACCCTGAGTACTGAGCACCCAGCACCTTGAGTACTGAGCACCCCACACCCCGAGTACTGAGCACCCAGAGTACTGAGCCCCCAGCACCCTGAGTACTGAGCACCCTGCACCCCGAGCACTGAGCTCCCTGAGAACTGAGCACGGAGCAACCTGAGTACTGAGCACCCAGCACCCTGAGGACTGAGCACTGAGCACCCAGAGAACTGAGCACCCAGCACCCCGAGGACTGAGCACTCAGCACCCTGAGCACTGAGCACTGAGCACCCAGCACCCTGTGCACTGAGCACTGAGCCCCCAGCACCCTGAGCACTGAGCACCCAGCACCCCGAGCACTGAGTACCCAGCACCCTGAGTACTGAGCACCCAGCACCCTGAGCACTAAGCACCCAGCACCCTTAGTACTGAGCACCCAGCACCCTGAGCACTGAGCACCCAGCACCCTGAGTACTGAGCATCCAGCACCCCGAGCACTGAGCACCCAGCACCCTGAGTACTGAGCACTGAGCACCCAGCACCCCGAGCACTGAGCACCCAGCACCCTGATTACTGAGCACTGAGCACCCAGCACCCTGAGCAATGAGCACCCAGCACCCTGAGCACTGAGTACCCAGTACCCCGAGTACTGAGCACCCAGCACCCTGAGCACTGACCACCATGCACCCTTAGCACGGAGCACCCAGCACCCCGAGCACTGCGTACCCAGCACCCTGAGTAGTGAGCACCTAGCACCCTGAGCACTGAGCACCCAGCACCCTGAGCACCGAGCACCCAGCACCCTGAGCACTGAGCACCCAGCACCCTGAGTAGTGAGCACCCAATGTACTGAGCACCGAGCACCCCGAGCACTGAGCACCCAGCACCGCAAGCACTGAGCACCCTGAGTACTGAGCACCCAGCACCCTGAGTACTGAGCACCCAGCGTACTGAGCACCGAGCACCCAGCACCCTGAGTACTGAGCACCCAGCACCATGAGCACTGAGCACCCAGCACCCTGAGTACTGAGCACTGAGCACCCTGAGTACTGAGCACCGAGCACCCTGAGCACTGAGCACCCAGCACCCCGAGCACCGAGCACCCAGCACCCTGAGCACCGAGCACCCAGCACCCTGAGCACTGAGCACCCAGCACCCTGAGCACTGAGCACCCATCACCCTGAGTACTGAGCACCCAACGTACTGAGCACCGAGCACCCTGAGCACTGAGCACCCAGCACCCTGAGCACTGAGCACCCAGCAACATGAGCAATGAGCACCCTGAGTACTGAGCACTGAGCACCCCGAGCACTGAGCACCCAGCACCCCGAGCACTGAGCACCCAGCAGCCCGAGCACTGAGCCCCCAGCACCCTGAGTACTGAGCACCCAGCACCCTGAGTACTGAGCACCCAGCACCCCGAGCACTGAGTACCCAGCACCCTGAGTACTGAGCACCGAGCACCCCGAGTACTGAGCACCCAGCACCCCGAGCACTGAGCACCCAGCACCCTGAGTACTGAGCACCGAGCACCCAGAGCACTGAGCACCCAGCACCCCGAGCACTGAGCACCCAGCAGCCCGAGCACTGAGCACCCAGCACCCTGAGAACTGAGCACTGAGCACCCTGAGCACTGAGCACCCAGCACCCTGAGTACTGAGCACCCAGCACCCTGAGTACTGAGCACCCAACACCCCAAGCACTGAGCACCCTGAGTACTGAGCACCCAGCACCGCAAGCACTGAGCACCCTGAGTACTGAGCACCCAGCACCCTGAGTAATTAGCACCCAGCACCCCGAGCACTGAGGACCGAGCAGCCTGAGTACTAAGAACCCAGCACCCTGAGTACTGAGCACCCAGCACCCTGAGCACTGAGCACCCAGCACGCTGAGTACTGAGCACTGAGCACCCTGAGTACTGAGCACCGAGCACAATGAGCACTGAGCACCCAGCACGCTGAGTACTGAGCACTGAGCACTCTGAGTACTGAGCACCGAGCACCCGGAGTACTGAGCACCCAGCACTCTGAGCACTGAGCACCCAGCACCCTGAGCACTGAGCACCCAGCACCCTGAGCACTGACCACCCAGCACCCTGAGTACTGAGCACCCAGCACCCTGAGCACTGAGCACCCAGCACCCTGAGTACTGAGCACCCAGCACCCCGAGCACTGAGCACTCAGCACCCTGAGTACTGAGCACCGAGCACCCTGAGTACTGAGCACCCAACACCCCAAGCACTGAGCACCCTGAGTACTGAGCACCCAGCACCCCAAGCACTGAGCACCCTGAGTACTGAGCACCGAGCACCCTGAGTACTGAGCACCCAGCAGCCTGAGCACTGAGCACCCAGCACGCTGAGTACTGAGCACTGAGCACCCTGAGTACTGATCACCGAGCACCCTAAGCACTGAGCACCCACCACGCTGAGTACTGAGCACTGAGCACTCTGAGTACTGAGCACCGAGCACCCGGAGTACTGAGCACCCAGCACTCTGAGCACTTAGCACCCAGCACCCTGAGCACTGAGCACCCAGCACCCCGAGCACTGAGCACCCAGCACCCTGAGCACTGAGCACCCAGAACCCCGAGCACTGAGCACTGAGCACCCTAAGTACTGAGCACTGAGCACCCTGACTACTAAGCACCCAGCACCCTGAGTACTGAGCACATAGCACCCTGAGTACTGAGCACCCAGCACCCTGAGTACTGAGCACCCAGCATACTGAGCACCGAGCACCCCGAGCACTGAGCACCCAGCACCCTGAGTACTGAGCACCCAGCACCCCGAGCACTGAGCACCCAGCACCCTTAGTACAGAGCACCGACCACCCTGAGTACTGAGCACCCAGCACCCTGAGTACTGAGCACCCAGCGTACTGAGCACCGAGCACCCAGCACCCTGACTACTGAGCACCCAGCACCATGAGCACTGAGCACCCAGCACCCTGAGTACTGAGCACTGAGCACCCTGAGTACTGAGCACCGAGCACCCTGAGCACTGAGCACCCAGCACCCCGAGCACCGAGCACCCAGCACCCTGAGCACCGAGCACCCAGCACCCTGAGCACTGAGCACCCATCACCCTGAGTACTGAGCACCCAACGTACTGAGCACCGAGCACCCTGAGCACTGAGCACCCAGCACCCTGAGCACTGAGCACCCAGCACCATGAGCAATGAGCACCCTGAGTACTGAGCACCGAGCACCCCGAGCACTGAGCACCCAGCACCCCGAGCACTGAGCACCCAGCAGCCCGAGCACTGAGCCCCCAGCACCCTGAGTACTGAGCACCCAGCACCCTGAGTACTGAGCACCCAGCACCCCGAGCACTGAGTACCCAGCACCCTGAGCACTGAGCACCCAGCACCCTGAGCACTGAGCTCCAAGCACCCCAAGCACTGAGCACCCAGCACCCTGAGCACTGAGCACCCAGCACCATGAGCAATGAGCACCCTGAGTACTGAGCACCGAGCACCCCGAGCACTGAGCACCCAGCACCCCGAGCACTGAGCACCCAGCAGCCCGAGCACTGAGCCCCCAGCACCCTGAGTACTGTGCACCCAGCACCCTGAGTACTGAGCACCCAGCACCCCGAGCACTGAGTACCCAGCACCCTGAGCACTGAGCACCCAGCACCCTGAGCACTGAGCTCCAAGCACCCCAAGCACTGAGCACCCAGCACCCTGAGTACTGAGCACTGAGCACCCAGCACCCCGAGCACTGAGCACCCAGCACCCTGAGTACTGAGCACTGAGCACCCAGCACCCCGAGCACTGAGCACCCAGCACCATGAGCACTGAGCACCCAGCACCCGAGTACTGATCACCCAGCACCCTGAGTACTGAGCACCCCGCACCCTGAGTACTGAGCACCCACCACCCTGAGTACTGAGCACCCAGCACCTTGAGTACTGAGCACCCCACACCCCGAGTACTGAGCACCCAGAGTACTGAGACCCAGCACCCTGAGTACTGAGCACCCTGCACCCCGAGCACTGAGCTCCCTGAGAACTGAGCACCCAGCAACCTGAGTACTGAGCACCCAGCACCCTGAGGACTGAGCACTGAGCACCCAGAGAACTGAGCACCCAGCACCCCGAGGACTGAGCGCTCAGCACCCTGAGCACTGAGCACTGAGCACCCAGCACCCTGAGCACTGAGCACCCAGCACCCCGAGCACTGTGTATCCAGCACCCTGAGTACTGAGCACCCAGCACCCTGAGCACTGAGCACCCAGCACCCTTAGTACTGAGCACCCAGCACCCTGAGCACTGAGCACCCAGCACCCTGAGTACTGAGCATCCAGCACCCCGAGCACTGAGCACCCAGCACCCTGAGTACTGAGCACTGAGCACCCAGCACCCCGAGCACTGAGCACCCAGCACCCTGATTACTGAGCACTGAGCACCCAGCACCCTGAGCACTGAGCACCCAGCACCCTGAGCACTGAGTACCCAGTACCCCGAGTACTGAGCACCCAGCACCCTGAGCACTGACCACCATGCACCCTGAGCACGGAGCACCCAGCACCCCGAGCACTGCGTACCCAGCACCCTGAGTAGTGAGCACCTAGCACCCTGAGCACTGAGCACCCAGCACCCTGAGCACCGAGCACCCAGCACCCTGAGCACTGAGCACCCAGCACCCTGAGTAGTGAGCACCCAATGTACTGAGCACCGAGCACCCCGATCACTGAGAACCCAGCACCGCAAGCACTGAGCACCCTGAGTACTGAGCACCCAGCACCCTGAGTACTGAGCACCCAGCGTACTGAGCACCGAGCACCCAGCACCCTGAGTACTGAGCACCCAGCACCATGAGCACTGAGCACCCAGCACCCTGAGTACTGAGCACTGAGCACCCTGAGTACTGAGCACCGAGCACCCTGAGCACTGAGCACCCAGCACCCCGAGCACCGAGCACCCAGCACCCTGAGCACTGAGCACCCAGCACCCTGAGCACTGAGCACCCATCACCCTGAGTACTGAGCACCCAACGTACTGAGCACCGAGCACCCTGAGCACTGAGCACCCAGCACCCTGAGCACTGAGCACCCAGCACCATGAGCAATGAGCACCCTGAGTACTGAGCACCGAGCACCCCGAGCACTGAGCACCCAGCACCCCGAGCACTGAGCACCCAGCAGCCCGAGCACTGAGCCCCCAGCACCCTGAGTACTGAGCACCCAGCACCCTGAGTACTGAGCACCCAGCACCCCGAGCACTGAGTACCCAGCAACCTGAGCACTGAGCACTTAGCACCCTGAGCACTGAGCTCCAAGCACCCCAAGCACTGAGCACCCAGCACCCTGAGTACTGAGCACTGAGCACCCAGCACCCCGAGCACTGAGCACCCAGCACCCTGAGTACTGAGCACTGAGCACCCAGCACCCCGAGCACTGAACACCCAGCACCCTGAGTACTGAGCACCCAGCACCCTGAGCACTGAGCACCCAGCACGCTGAGTACTGAGCACTGAGCACCCTGAGTACTGAGCACCGAGCACCCTGAGCACTGAGCACCCAGCACGCTGAGTACTGAGCACTGAGCACTCTGAGTACTGAGCACCGAGCACCCGGAGTACTGAGCACCCAGCACTCTGAGCACTGAGCACCCAGCACCCTGAGCACTGAGCACCCAGCACCCTGAGCACTGAGCACCCAGCACCCTGAGTACTGAGCACCCAGCACCCTGAGCACTGAGCACCCAGCACCCTGAGTACTGAGCACCCAGCACCCCGAGCACTGAGCACTCAGCACCCTGAGTACTGAGCACCGAGCACCCTGAGTACTGAGCACCCAACACCCCAAGCACCCATCACCCTGAGTACTGAGCACCCAACGTACTGAGCACCGAGCACCCTGAGCACTGAGCACCCAGCACCCTGAGCACTGAGCACCCAGCACCATGAGCAATGAGCAACCTGAGTACTGAGCACCGAGCACCCCGAGCACTGAGCACCCAGCACCCCGAGCACTGAGCACCCAGCAGCCCGAGCACTGAGCCCCCAGCACCCTGAGTACTGAGCACCCAGCACCCTGAGTACTGAGCACCCAGCACCCCGAGCACTGAGTACCCAGCACCCTGAGCACTGAGCACCCAGCACCCTGAGCAATGAGCTCCAAGCACCCCAAGCACTGAGCACCCAGCACCCTGAGTACTGAGCACTGAGCACCCAGCACCCCGAGCACTGAGCACCCAGCACCCTGAGTACTGAGCACTGAGCACCCAGCACCCCGAGCACTGAACACCCAGCACCCTGAGCACTGAGCACCCAGCACCCGAGTACTGATCACCCAGCACCCTGAGTACTGAGCACCCCGCACCCTGAGTACTGAGCACCCAGCACCCTGAGTACTGAGCACCCAGCACCTTGAGTACTGAGCACCCCGCACCCAGAGTACTGAGCACCCTGAGTACTGAGCCCCCAGCACCCTGAGTACTGAGCTCCCTGCAACCCGAGCACTGAGCTCCCTGAGTACTGAGCACCCAGCAACCTGAGTACTGAGCACCCAGCACCCTGAGGACTGAGCATTGAGCACCCAGAGAACTGAGCACCCAGCACCCCGAGGACTGAGCACCCAGCACCCTGAGCACTGAGCACTGAGCACCCAGCACCCTGTGCACTGAGCACTGAGCCCCCAGCACACTGAGCACTGAGCACCCAGCACACCGAGCACTGAGTACCCAGCACCCTGAGTACTGAGCACCCAGCACCCTGAGCACTGAGCACCCAGCACCCTTAGTACTGAGCACCCAGCACCCTGAGCACTGAGCACCCAGCACCCTGAGTACTGAGCATCCAGCACCCTGAGCACTGAGCACCCAGCACCCTGAGTACTGAGCACTGAGCACCCAGCACCCCGAGCACTGAGCACCCAGCACCCTGATTACTGAGCACTGAGCACCCAGCACCCTGAGCACTGAGCACCCAGCACCCTGAGCACTGAGCACCCAGTACCCCGAGTACTGAGCACCCAGCACCCTGAGCACTGACCACCCTGCACCCTGAGCACGGAGCACCCAGCACCCCGAGCACTGCGTACCCAGCACCCTGAGTAGTGAGCACCTAGCACCCTGAGCACTGAGCACCCAGCACCCTGAGCACTGAGCACCCAGCACCCTGAGCACTGAGCACCCAGCACCCTGAGTAGTGAGCACCCAACGTACTGAGCACCGAGCACCCCGAGCACTGAGCACCCAGCACCCTGAGTACTGAGCTCCGAGCACCCCGAGCTCTGAGCACCCAGCGCGCCGAGCACTGAGCACCCAGAACCCCGAGCACTGAGCACTCAGCACCGAGAGCACTGAGCAGCCAGCACCCCGAGCACTGAGCACCCACCACCCCGAGCACTGAGCACCCAGCACCCTGAGTACTGAGCACCCAGCACCCTGAGTACTGAGCACCCAGCACCCTGAGCACTGAGCACCCAGCACCCTGAGTACTGAGCACCCAACACCCCAAGCACTGAGCACCCTGAGTACTGAGCACCCAGCACCCCAAGCACTGAGCACCCTGAGTACTGAGCACCCAGCACCCTGAGTACTGAGCACCGAGCACCCTGAGTACTGAGCAGCCAGCACCCTGAGTACTGAGCACCCAGCGTACTGAGAAACGAGCACCGAGCACCCTGAGTACTTAGCACCCAGCACCCTGAGCACTGAGCACCCAGCACCCTGAGTACTGAGCACTGAGCACCCCGAGTACTGAGCAGCCAGCACCCCGAGCACTGAGCACCCAGCACACTGAGTACTGAGCACCCAGCACCCCGAGCACTGAGCACCCAGCAGCCCGAGCACTGAGCACCCAGCACCCTGAGAACTGAGCACTGAGCACCCTGAGCACTGAGCACCCAGCACCCTGAGTACTGAGCACCCAGCACCCTGAGTACTGAGCACCCAACACCCCAAGCACTGAGCACCCTGAGTACTGAGCACCCAGCACCGCAAGCACTGAGCACCCTGAGTACTGAGCACCCAGCACCCTGAGTAATGAGCACCCAGCACCCTGAGCACTGAGCACCCAGCACGCTGAGTACTGAGCACTGAGCACCCTGAGTACTGAGCACCGAGCACCCTGAGCACTGAGCACCCAGCACGCTGAGTACTGAGCACTGAGCACTCTGAGTACTGAGCACCGAGCACCCGGAGTACTGAGCACCCAGCACTCTGAGCACTGAGCACCCAGCACCCTGAGCACTGAGCACCCAGCACCCTGAGCACTGAGCACCCAGCACCCTGAGTACTGAGCACCCAGCACCCCGAGCACTGAGCACCCAGCACCCTGAGTACTGAGCACCCAGCACCCCGAGCACTGAGCACCCAGCACCCTGAGTACTGAGCACCGAGCACCCTGAGTACTGAGCACCCAACACCCCAAGCACTGAGCACCCTGAGTACTGAGCACCCAGCACCCCAAGCACTGAGCACCCTGAGTACTGAGCACCGAGCACCTTGAGTAATGAGCACCCAGCACCCCGAGCCCTGAGCACCCAGCACCCTGAGCACTGAGGAACGAGCACCCTGAGTACTAAGCACCGAGCACCCTGAGTACTGAGCACCCAGCACCCTGAGCACTGAGCACCCAGCACGCTGAGTACTGAGCACTGAGCTCCCTGAGTACTGATCACCGAGCACCCTGAGCACTGAGCACCCACCACGCTGAGTACTGAGCACTGAGCACTCTGAGTACTGAGCACCGAGCACCCGGAGTACTGAGCACCCAGCACTCTGAGCACTTAGCACCCAGCACCCTGAGCACTGAGCACCCAGCACCCCGAGCACTGAGCACCCAGCACCCTGAGCACTGAGCACCCAGAACCCCGAGCACTGAGCACTGAGCACCCTAAGTACTGAGCACTGAGCACCCTGACTACTAAGCACCCAGCACCCTGAGTACTGAGCACCCAGCACCCTGAGTACTGAGCACCCAGCACCCTGAGTACTGAGCACCCAGCGTACTGAGCACCGAGCACCCCGAGCACTGAGCACCCAGCACCCTGAGTACTGAGCACCCAGCACCCGGAGCACTGAGCACCCAGCACCCTGAGTACTGAGCACCGAGCACCCTGAGTACTGAGCACCCAGCACCCTGAGTACTGAGCACCCAGCGTAATGAGCACCGAGCACCCAGCACCCTGAGTACTGAGCACACAGCACCATGAGCACTGAGCACCCAGCACCCTGAGCACTGAGCACCCAGCACCCTGAGTACTGAGCACCCAACACCCCAAGCACTGAGCACCCTGAGTACTGAGCACCCAGCACCCCAAGCACTGAGCACCCTGAGTACTGAGCACCCAGCACCCTGAGTACTGAGCACCGAGCACCCTGAGTACTGAGCAGCCAGCACCCTGAGTACTGAGCACCCAGCGTACTGAGCAACGAGCACCGAGCACCCTGAGTACTTAGCACCCAGCACACTGAGCACTGAGCACCCAGCACCCTGAGTACTGAGCACCGAGCACCCCGAGTACTGAGCAGCCAGCACCCCGAGCACTGAGCACCCAGCACACTGAGTACTGAGCACCGAGCACCCCGAGCACTGAGCACCCAGCACCCCGAGCACTGAGCACCCAGCAGCCCGAGCACTGAGCACCCAGCACCCTGAGAACTGAGCACTGAGCACCCTGAGCACTGAGCACCCAGCACCCTGAGTACTGAGCACCCAGCACCCTGAGTACTGAGCACCCAACACCCCAAGCACTGAGCACCCTGAGTACTGAGCACCCAGCACCGCAAGCACTGAGCACGCTGAGTACTGAGCACCCAGCACCCTGAGTAATGAGCACCCAGCACCCTGAGCACTGAGCACCCAGCACGCTGAGTACTGAGCACTGAGCACCCTGAGTACTGAGCACCGAGCACCCTGAGCACTGAGCACCCAGCACGCTGAGTACTGAGCACTGAGCACTCTGAGTACTGAGCACCGAGCACCCGGAGTACTGAGCACCCAGCACTCTGAGCACTGAGCACCCAGCACCCTGAGCACTGAGCACCCAGCACCCTGAGCACTGAGCACCCAGCACCCTGAGTACTGAGCACCCAGCACCCCGAGCACTGAGCACCCAGCACCCTGAGTACTGAGCACCCAGCACCCCGAGCACTGAGCACCCAGCACCCTGAGTACTGAGCACCGAGCACCCTGAGTACTGAGCACCCAACACCCCAAGCACTGAGCACCCTGAGTACTGAGCACCCAGCACCCCAAGCACTGAGCACCCTGAGTACTGAGCACCGAGCACCTTGAGTAATGAGCACCCAGCACCCCGAGCCCTGAGCACCCAGCACCCTGAGCACTGAGGAACGAGCACCCTGAGTACTAAGCACCGAGCACCCTGAGTACTGAGCACCCAGCACCCTGAGCACTGAGCACCCAGCACGCTGAGTACTGAGCACTGAGCTCCCTGAGTACTGATCACCGAGCACCCTGAGCACTGAGCACCCACCACGCTGAGTACTGAGCACTGAGCACTCTGAGTACTGAGCACCGAGCACCCGGAGTACTGAGCACCCAGCACTCTGAGCACTTAGCACCCAGCACCCTGAGCACTGAGCACCCAGCACCCCGAGCACTGAGCACCCAGCACCCTGAGCACTGAGCACCCAGAACCCCGAGCACTGAGCACTGAGCACCCTAAGTACTGAGCACTGAGCACCCTGACTACTAAGCACCCAGCACCCTGAGTACTGAGCACCCAGCACCCTGAGTACTGAGCACCCAGCACCCTGAGTACTGAGCACCCAGCGTACTGAGCACCGAGCACCCCGAGCACTGAGCACCCAGCACCCTGAGTACTGAGCACCCAGCACCCGGAGCACTGAGCACCCAGCACCCTGAGTACTGAGCACCGAGCACCCTGAGTACTGAGCACCCAGCACCCTGAGTACTGAGCACCCAGCGTAATGAGCACCGAGCACCCAGCACCCTGAGTACTGAGCACACAGCACCATGAGCACTGAGCACCCAGCACCCTGAGTACTGAGCACTGAGCACCCTGAGTACTGAGCACCCAGCACCCTGAGCACTGAGCACCCAGCACCCTGAGCACTGAGCACCCATCACCCTGAGTACTGAGCACCCAACGTACTGAGCACCGAGCACCCTGAGCACTGAGCACCCAGCACCCTGAGCACTGAGCACCCAGCACCATGAGCAATGAGCACCCTGAGTACTGAGCACCGAGCACCCCGAGCACTGAGCACCCAGCACCCCGAGCACTGAGCACCCAGCAGCCCGAGCACTGAGCCCCCAGCACCCTGAGTACTGAGCACCCAGCACCCTGAGTACTGAGCACACAGCACCCCGAGCACTGAGTACCCAGCACCCTGAGCACTGAGCACCCAGCACCCTGAGCACTGAGCTCCAAGCACCCCAAGCACTGAGCACCCAGCACCCTGAGCACTGAGCACCCAGCAACATGAGCAATGAGCACCCTGAGTACTGAGCACCGAGCACCCCGAGCACTGAGCACCCAGCACCCCGAGCACTGAGCAGCCAGCAGCCCGAGCACTGAGCCCCCAGCACCCTGAGTACTGTGCACCCAGCACCCTGAGTACTGAGCACCCAGCACCCCGAGCACTGAGTACCCAGCACCCTGAGCACTGAGCACCCAGAACCCTGAGCAATGAGCTCCAAGCACCCCAAGCACTGAGCACCCAGCACCCTGAGTACTGAGCACTGAGCACCCAGCACCCCGAGCACTGAGCACCCAGCACCCTGAGCACTGAGGAACGAGCACCCTGAGTACTAAGCACCGAGCACCCTGAGTACTGAGCACCCAGCACCCTGAGCACTGAGCACCCAGCACGCTGAGTACTGAGCACTGAGCTCCCTGAGTACTGATCACCGAGCACCCTGAGCACTGAGCACCCACCACGCTGAGTACTGAGCACTGAGCACTCTGAGTACTGAGCACCGAGCACCCGGAGTACTGAGCACCCAGCACTCTGAGCACTTAGCACCCAGCACCCTGAGCACTGAGCACCCAGCACCCCGAGCACTGAGCACCCAGCACCCTGAGCACTGAGCACCCAGAACCCCGAGCACTGAGCACTGAGCACCCTAAGTACTGAGCACTGAGCACCCTGACTACTAAGCACCCAGCACCCTGAGTACTGAGCACCCAGCACCCTGAGTACTGAGCACCCAGCACCCTGAGTACTGAGCACCCAGCGTACTGAGCACCGAGCACCCCGAGCACTGAGCACCCAGCACCCTGAGTACTGAGCACCCAGCACCCGGAGCACTGAGCACCCAGCACCCTGAGTACTGAGCACCGAGCACCCTGAGTACTGAGCACCCAGCACCCTGAGTACTGAGCACCCAGCGTAATGAGCACCGAGCACCCAGCACCCTGAGTACTGAGCACACAGCACCATGAGCACTGAGCACCCAGCACCCTGAGTACTGAGCACTGAGCACCCTGAGTACTGAGCACCCAGCACCCTGAGCACTGAGCACCCAGCACCCTGAGCACTGAGCACCCATCACCCTGAGTACTGAGCACCCAACGTACTGAGCACCGAGCACCCTGAGCACTGAGCACCCAGCACCCTGAGCACTGAGCACCCAGCACCATGAGCAATGAGCACCCTGAGTACTGAGCACCGAGCACCCCGAGCACTGAGCACCCAGCACCCCGAGCACTGAGCACCCAGCAGCCCGAGCACTGAGCCCCCAGCACCCTGAGTACTGAGCACCCAGCACCCTGAGTACTGAGCACACAGCACCCCGAGCACTGAGTACCCAGCACCCTGAGCACTGAGCACCCAGCACCCTGAGCACTGAGCTCCAAGCACCCCAAGCACTGAGCACCCAGCACCCTGAGCACTGAGCACCCAGCAACATGAGCAATGAGCACCCTGAGTACTGAGCACCGAGCACCCCGAGCACTGAGCACCCAGCACCCCGAGCACTGAGCAGCCAGCAGCCCGAGCACTGAGCCCCCAGCACCCTGAGTACTGTGCACCCAGCACCCTGAGTACTGAGCACCCAGCACCCCGAGCACTGAGTACCCAGCACCCTGAGCACTGAGCACCCAGAACCCTGAGCAATGAGCTCCAAGCACCCCAAGCACTGAGCACCCAGCACCCTGAGTACTGAGCACTGAGCACCCAGCACCCCGAGCACTGAGCACCCAGCACCCTGAGTACTGAGCACTGAGCACCCAGCACCCCGAGCACTGAGCACCCAGCACGCTGAGCACTGAGCACCCAGCACCCGAGTACTGATCACCCAGCACCCTGAGTACTGAGCACCCCGCACCCTGAGTACTGAGCACCCAGCACCCTGAGTACTGAGCACCCAGCACCTTGAGTACTGAGCACCCCGCACCCCGAGTACTGAGCACCCTGAGTACTGAGCCCCCAGCACCCTGAGTACTGAGCACCCTGCACCCCGAGCACTGAGCTCCCTGAGTACTGAGCACCCAGCACCCCGAGGACTGAGCACCCAGCACCCTGAGCACTGAGCACTGAGCACCCAGCACCCTGTGCACTGAGCACCTAGCCCCCAGCACCCTGAGCACTGAGCACCCAGCACCCCGAGCACTGAGTACCCAGCACCCTGAGTACTGAGCACCCAGCACCCTGAGCACTGAGCACCCAGCACCCTTAGTACTGAGCACCCAGCACCCTGAGCACTGAGCACCCAGCACCCTGAGTACTGAGCATCCAGCACCCCGAGCACTGAGCACCCAGCACCCTGAGTACTGAGCACTGAGCACCCAGCACCCCGAGCACTGAGCACCCAGCACCCTGATTACTGAGAACTGAGCACCCAGCACCCTGAGCACTGAGCACCCAGCACCCTGAGCACTGAGCACCCAGTACCCCGAGTACTGAGCACCCAGCACCCTGAGCACTGACCACCCTGCACCCTGAGCACGGAGCACCCAGCACCACGAGCACTGCGTACCCAGCACCCTGAGTAGTGAGCACCTAGCACCCTGAGCACTGAGCACCCAGCACCCTGAGCACTGAGCACCCAGCACCCTGAGCACTGAGCACCCAGCACCCTGAGTAGTGAGCACCCAACGTACTGAGCACCGAGCACCCCGAGCACTGAGCACTCAGCACCCTGTGTACTGAGCTCCGAGCACCCCGAGCTCTGAGCACCCAGCGCGCCGAGCACTGAGCACCCAGAACCCCGAGCACTGAGCACCCAGCACCCCGAGCACTGAGCAGCCAGCACCCCGAGCACTGAGCACCCACCACCCCGAGCACTGAGCACCCAGCACCCTGAGTACTGAGCACCCAGCACCCTGAGTACTGAGCACCCAGCACCCTGAGCACTGAGCACCCAGCACCCTGAGTACTGAGCACCCAACACCCCAAGCACTGAGCACCCTGAGTACTGAGCACCCAGCACCCCAAGCACTGAGCACCCTGAGTACTGAGCACCCAGCACCCTGAGTACTGAGCACCGAGCACCCTGAGTACTGAGCAGCCAGCATCCTGAGTACTGAGCACCCAGCGTACTGAGCAACGAGCACCGAGCACCCTGAGTACTGAGCACCCAGCACCCTGAGCACTGAGCACCCAGCACCCTGAGTACTGAGCACCGAGCACCCCGAGTACTGAGCACCCAGCACCCCGAGCACTGAGCACCCAGCACCCTGAGTACTGAGCACCGAGCACCCCGAGCACTGAGCACCCAGCACCCCGAGCACTGAGCACCCAGCAGCCCGAGCACTGAGCACCCAGCACCCTGAGAACTGAGCACTGAGCACCCTGAGCACTGAGCACCCAGCACCCTGAGTACTGAGCACCCAGCACCCTGAGTACTGAGCACCCAACACCCCAAGCACTGAGCACCCTGAGTACTCAGCACCCAGCACCGCAAGCACTGAGCACCCTGAGTACTGAGCACCCAGCACCCTGAGTAATGAGCACCCAGCACCCCGAGCACTGAGGACCGAGCACCCTGAGTACTAAGCACCCAGCACCCTGAGTACTGAGCACCCAGCACCCTGAGCACTGAGCACCCAGCACGCTGAGTACTGAGCACTGAGCACCCTGAGTACTGAGCACCGAGCACCCTGAGCACTGAGCACCCAGCACGCTGAGTACTGAGCACTGAGCACTCTGAGTACTGAGCACCGAGCACCCGGAGTACTGAGCACCCAGCACTCTGAGCACTGAGCACCCAGCACCCTGAGCACTGAGCACCCAGCACCCTGAGCACTGAGCACCCAGCACCCTGAGTACTGAGCACCCAGCACCCTGAGCACTGAGCACCCAGCACCCTGAGTACTGAGCACCCAGCACCCCGAGCACTGAGCACCCAGCACCCTGAGTACTGAGCACCGAGCACCCTGAGTAATGAGCACCCAACACCCCAAGCACTGAGCACCCTGAGTACTGAGCACCCAGCACCCCAAGCACTGAGCACCCTGAGTACTGAGCACCGAGCACCTTGAGTAATGAGCACCCAGCACCCCGAGCACTGAGCACCCAGCACCCTGAGCACTGAGGACCGAGCACCCTGAGTGCTAAGCACCGAGCACCCTGAGTACTGAGCACCCAGGACCCTGAGCACTGAGCACCCAGCACGCTGAGTACTGAGCACTGAGCACCCTGAGTACTGATCACCGAGCACCCTGAGCACTGAGCACCCACCACGCTGAGTACTGAGCACTGAGCACTCTGAGTACTGAGCACCGAGCACCCGGAGTACTGAGCACCCAGCACTCTGAGCACTTAGCACCCAGCACCCTGAGCACTGAGCACCCAGCACCCCGAGCACTGAGCACCCAGCACCCTGAGCACTGAGCACCCAGAACCCCGAGCACTGAGCACTGAGCACCCTAAGTACTGAGCACTGAGCACCCTGACTACTAAGCACCCAGCACAATGAGTACTGAGCACCCAGCACCCTGAGTACTGAGCACCCAGCACCCTGAGTACTGAGCACCCAGCGTACTGAGCACCGAGCACCCCAAGCACTGAGCACCCAGCAACCTGAGTACTGAGCACCCAGCACCCCGAGCACTGAGCACCCAGCACCCTGAGTACTGAGCACCGAGCACCCTGAGTACTGAGCACCCAGCACCCTGAGTACTGAGCACCCAGCGTACTGAGCACCGAGCACCCAGCACCCTGAGTACTGAGCACCCAGCACCATGAGCACTGAGCACCCAGCACCCTGAGTACTGAGCACTGAGCACCCTGAGTACTGAGCACCGAGCACCCTGAGCACTGAGCACCCAGCACCCCTAGCACCGAGCACCCAGCACCCTGAGCACTGAGCACCCAGCACCCTGAGCACTGAGCACCCAGCACCCTGAGCACTGAGCACCCATCACCCTGAGTACTGAGCACCCAACGTACTGAGCACCGAGCACCCCGAGCACTGAGCACCCAGCACCCTGAGCACTGAGCACCCAGCACCATGAGCAATGAGCACCCTGAGTACTGAGCACCGAGCACCCCGAGCACTGAGCACCCAGCACCCCGAGCACTGAGCACCCAGCAGCCCGAGCACTGAGCCCCCAGCACCCTGAGTACTGAGCACCCAGCACCCTGAGTACTGAGCACCCAGCACCCCGAGCACTGAGTACCCCGCACCCTGAGCACTGAGCACCCAGCACCCTGAGCACTGAGCTCCAAGCACCCCAAGCACTGAGCACCCAGCACCCTGAGCACTGAGCACCCAGCACCATGAGCAATGAGCACCCTGAGTACTGAGCACCGAGCACCCCGAGCACTGAGCACCCAGCACCCCGAGCACTGAGCACCCAGCAGCCCGAACACTGAGCCCCCAGCACCCTGAGTACTGTGCACCCAGCACCCTGAGTACTGAGCACCCAGCACCCCGAGCACTGAGTACCCAGCACCCTGAGCACTGAGCACCCAGAACCCTGAGCACTGAGCTCCAAGCACCCCAAGCACTGAGCACCCAGCACCCTGAGCACTGAGCACCCAGCACCCGAGTACTGATCACCCAGCACCCTGAATACTGAGCACCCCGCACCCTGAGTACTGAGCACCCACCACCCTGATTACTGAGCACCCAGCACCCTGAGTACTGAGCACTGAGCACCCAGCACCCCGAGCACTGAGCACCCAGCACCCTGAGCACTGAGCACCCAGCACCCGAGTACTGATCACCCAGCACCCTGAGTACTGAGCACCCCGCACCCTGAGTACTGAGCACCCACCACCCTGAGTACTGAGCACCCAGCACCTTGAGTACTGAGCACCCCACACCCCGAGTACTGAGCACCCTGAGTACTGAGCCCCCAGCACCCTGAGTACTGAGCACCCTGCACCCCGAGCACTGAGCTCCCTGAGAACTGAGCACCCAGCAACCTGAGTACTGAGCACCCAGCACCCTGAGGACTGAGCACTGAGCACCCAGAGAACTGAGCACCCAGCACCCCGAGGACTGAGCACTCAGAACCCTGAGCACTGAGCACTGAGCACCCAGCACCCTGTGCACTGAGCACTGAGCCCCCAGCACCCTGAGCACTGAGCACCCAGCACCCCGAGCACTGAGTACCCAGCACCCTGAGTACTGAGCACCCAGCACCCTGAGCACTGAGCACCCAGCACCCTTAGTACTGAGCACCCAGCACCCTGAGCACTGACCACCCTCCACCCTGAGCACGGAGCACCCAGCACCCCGAGCACTGCGTACCCAGCACCCTGAGTAGTGAGCACCTAGCACCCTGAGCACTGAGCACCCAGCACCCTGAGCACTGAGCACCCAGCACCCTGAGCACTGAGCACCCAGCACCCTGAGTAGTGAGCACCCAATGTACTGAGCACCGAGCACCCCGAGCACTGAGCACCCAGCACCCTGAGTACTGAGCTCCGAGCACCCCGAGCTCTGAGCACCCAGCGCGCCGAGCACTGAGCACCCAGAACCCCGAGCACTGAGCACCCAGCACCCCGAGCACTGAGCAGCCAGCACCCCGAGCACTGAGCACCCACCACCCCGAGCACTGAGCACCCAGCACCCTGAGTACTGAGCACCCAGCACCCTGAGTACTGAGCACCCAGCACCCTGAGCACTGAGCACCCAGCACCCTGAGTACTGAGCACCCAACACCCCAAGCACTGAGCACCCTGAGTACTGAGCACCCAGCACCCCAAGCACTGAGCACCCTGAGTACTGAGCACCCAGCACCCTGAGTACTGAGCAGCCAGCACCCTGAGTACTGAGCACCCAGCGTACTGAGCAACGAGCACCGAGCACCCTGAGTACTGAGCACCCAGCACCCTGAGCACTGAGCACCCAGCAACCTGAGTACTGAGCACCGAGCACCCCGAGTACTGAGCACCCAGCACCCCGAGCACTGAGCACCCAGCACCCTGAGTACTGAGCACCGAGCACCCCGAGCACTGAGCACCCAGCACCCCGAGCACTGAGCACCCAGCATCCCGAGCACTGAGCACCCAGCACCCTGAGTACTGAGCACTGAGCACCCTGAGCACTGAGCACCCAGCACCCTGAGTACTGAGCACCCAGCACCCTGAGTACTGAGCACCCAGCACCCTGAGTACTGAGCACCCAACACCCCAAGCACTTAGCACCCTGAGTACTGAGCACCCAGCACCGCATGCACTGAGCACCCTGAGCACTGAGCACCCAGTACCCCGAGTACTGAGCACCCAGCACCCTGAGCACTGACCACCCTGCACCCTGAGCACGGAGCACCCAGCACCACGAGCACTGCGTACCCAGCACCCTGAGTAGTGAGCACCTAGCACCCTGAGCACTGAGCACCCAGCACCCTGAGCACTGAGCACCCAGCACCCTGAGCACTGAGCACCCAGCACCCTGAGTAGTGAGCACCCAACGTACTGAGCACCGAGCACCCCGAGCACTGAGCACTCAGCACCCTGTGTACTGAGCTCCGAGCACCCCGAGCTCTGAGCACCCAGCGCGCCGAGCACTGAGCACCCAGAACCCCGAGCACTGAGCACCCAGCACCCCGAGCACTGAGCAGCCAGCACCCCGAGCACTGAGCACCCACCACCCCGAGCACTGAGCACCCAGCACCCTGAGTACTGAGCACCCAGCACCCTGAGTACTGAGCACCCAGCACCCTGAGCACTGAGCACCCAGCACCCTGAGTACTGAGCACCCAACACCCCAAGCACTGAGCACCCTGAGTACTGAGCACCCAGCACCCCAAGCACTGAGCACCCTGAGTACTGAGCACCCAGCACCCTGAGTACTGAGCACCGAGCACCCTGAGTACTGAGCAGCCAGCATCCTGAGTACTGAGCACCCAGCGTACTGAGCAACGAGCACCGAGCACCCTGAGTACTGAGCACCCAGCACCCTGAGCACTGAGCACCCAGCACCCTGAGTACTGAGCACCGAGCACCCCGAGTACTGAGCACCCAGCACCCCGAGCACTGAGCACCCAGCACCCTGAGTACTGAGCACCGAGCACCCCGAGCACTGAGCACCCAGCACCCCGAGCACTGAGCACCCAGCAGCCCGAGCACTGAGCACCCAGCACCCTGAGAACTGAGCACTGAGCACCCTGAGCACTGAGCACCCAGCACCCTGAGTACTGAGCACCCAGCACCCTGAGTACTGAGCACCCAACACCCCAAGCACTGAGCACCCTGAGTACTCAGCACCCAGCACCGCAAGCACTGAGCACCCTGAGTACTGAGCACCCAGCACCCTGAGTAATGAGCACCCAGCACCCCGAGCACTGAGGACCGAGCACCCTGAGTACTAAGCACCCAGCACCCTGAGTACTGAGCACCCAGCACCCTGAGCACTGAGCACCCAGCACGCTGAGTACTGAGCACTGAGCACCCTGAGTACTGAGCACCGAGCACCCTGAGCACTGAGCACCCAGCACGCTGAGTACTGAGCACTGAGCACTCTGAGTACTGAGCACCGAGCACCCGGAGTACTGAGCACCCAGCACTCTGAGCACTGAGCACCCAGCACCCTGAGCACTGAGCACCCAGCACCCTGAGCACTGAGCACCCAGCACCCTGAGTACTGAGCACCCAGCACCCTGAGCACTGAGCACCCAGCACCCTGAGTACTGAGCACCCAGCACCCCGAGCACTGAGCACCCAGCACCCTGAGTACTGAGCACCGAGCACCCTGAGTAATGAGCACCCAACACCCCAAGCACTGAGCACCCTGAGTACTGAGCACCCAGCACCCCAAGCACTGAGCACCCTGAGTACTGAGCACCGAGCACCTTGAGTAATGAGCACCCAGCACCCCGAGCACTGAGCACCCAGCACCCTGAGCACTGAGGACCGAGCACCCTGAGTGCTAAGCACCGAGCACCCTGAGTACTGAGCACCCAGGACCCTGAGCACTGAGCACCCAGCACGCTGAGTACTGAGCACTGAGCACCCTGAGTACTGATCACCGAGCACCCTGAGCACTGAGCACCCACCACGCTGAGTACTGAGCACTGAGCACTCTGAGTACTGAGCACCGAGCACCCGGAGTACTGAGCACCCAGCACTCTGAGCACTTAGCACCCAGCACCCTGAGCACTGAGCACCCAGCACCCCGAGCACTGAGCACCCAGCACCCTGAGCACTGAGCACCCAGAACCCCGAGCACTGAGCACTGAGCACCCTAAGTACTGAGCACTGAGCACCCTGACTACTAAGCACCCAGCACAATGAGTACTGAGCACCCAGCACCCTGAGTACTGAGCACCCAGCACCCTGAGTACTGAGCACCCAGCGTACTGAGCACCGAGCACCCCAAGCACTGAGCACCCAGCAACCTGAGTACTGAGCACCCAGCACCCCGAGCACTGAGCACCCAGCACCCTGAGTACTGAGCACCGAGCACCCTGAGTACTGAGCACCCAGCACCCTGAGTACTGAGCACCCAGCGTACTGAGCACCGAGCACCCAGCACCCTGAGTACTGAGCACCCAGCACCATGAGCACTGAGCACCCAGCACCCTGAGTACTGAGCACTGAGCACCCTGAGTACTGAGCACCGAGCACCCTGAGCACTGAGCACCCAGCACCCCTAGCACCGAGCACCCAGCACCCTGAGCACTGAGCACCCAGCACCCTGAGCACTGAGCACCCAGCACCCTGAGCACTGAGCACCCATCACCCTGAGTACTGAGCACCCAACGTACTGAGCACCGAGCACCCCGAGCACTGAGCACCCAGCACCCTGAGCACTGAGCACCCAGCACCATGAGCAATGAGCACCCTGAGTACTGAGCACCGAGCACCCCGAGCACTGAGCACCCAGCACCCCGAGCACTGAGCACCCAGCAGCCCGAGCACTGAGCCCCCAGCACCCTGAGTACTGAGCACCCAGCACCCTGAGTACTGAGCACCCAGCACCCCGAGCACTGAGTACCCCGCACCCTGAGCACTGAGCACCCAGCACCCTGAGCACTGAGCTCCAAGCACCCCAAGCACTGAGCACCCAGCACCCTGAGCACTGAGCACCCAGCACCATGAGCAATGAGCACCCTGAGTACTGAGCACCGAGCACCCCGAGCACTGAGCACCCAGCACCCCGAGCACTGAGCACCCAGCAGCCCGAACACTGAGCCCCCAGCACCCTGAGTACTGTGCACCCAGCACCCTGAGTACTGAGCACCCAGCACCCCGAGCACTGAGTACCCAGCACCCTGAGCACTGAGCACCCAGAACCCTGAGCACTGAGCTCCAAGCACCCCAAGCACTGAGCACCCAGCACCCTGAGCACTGAGCACCCAGCACCCGAGTACTGATCACCCAGCACCCTGAATACTGAGCACCCCGCACCCTGAGTACTGAGCACCCACCACCCTGATTACTGAGCACCCAGCACCCTGAGTACTGAGCACTGAGCACCCAGCACCCCGAGCACTGAGCACCCAGCACCCTGAGCACTGAGCACCCAGCACCCGAGTACTGATCACCCAGCACCCTGAGTACTGAGCACCCCGCACCCTGAGTACTGAGCACCCACCACCCTGAGTACTGAGCACCCAGCACCTTGAGTACTGAGCACCCCACACCCCGAGTACTGAGCACCCTGAGTACTGAGCCCCCAGCACCCTGAGTACTGAGCACCCTGCACCCCGAGCACTGAGCTCCCTGAGAACTGAGCACCCAGCAACCTGAGTACTGAGCACCCAGCACCCTGAGGACTGAGCACTGAGCACCCAGAGAACTGAGCACCCAGCACCCCGAGGACTGAGCACTCAGAACCCTGAGCACTGAGCACTGAGCACCCAGCACCCTGTGCACTGAGCACTGAGCCCCCAGCACCCTGAGCACTGAGCACCCAGCACCCCGAGCACTGAGTACCCAGCACCCTGAGTACTGAGCACCCAGCACCCTGAGCACTGAGCACCCAGCACCCTTAGTACTGAGCACCCAGCACCCTGAGCACTGACCACCCTCCACCCTGAGCACGGAGCACCCAGCACCCCGAGCACTGCGTACCCAGCACCCTGAGTAGTGAGCACCTAGCACCCTGAGCACTGAGCACCCAGCACCCTGAGCACTGAGCACCCAGCACCCTGAGCACTGAGCACCCAGCACCCTGAGTAGTGAGCACCCAATGTACTGAGCACCGAGCACCCCGAGCACTGAGCACCCAGCACCCTGAGTACTGAGCTCCGAGCACCCCGAGCTCTGAGCACCCAGCGCGCCGAGCACTGAGCACCCAGAACCCCGAGCACTGAGCACCCAGCACCCCGAGCACTGAGCAGCCAGCACCCCGAGCACTGAGCACCCACCACCCCGAGCACTGAGCACCCAGCACCCTGAGTACTGAGCACCCAGCACCCTGAGTACTGAGCACCCAGCACCCTGAGCACTGAGCACCCAGCACCCTGAGTACTGAGCACCCAACACCCCAAGCACTGAGCACCCTGAGTACTGAGCACCCAGCACCCCAAGCACTGAGCACCCTGAGTACTGAGCACCCAGCACCCTGAGTACTGAGCAGCCAGCACCCTGAGTACTGAGCACCCAGCGTACTGAGCAACGAGCACCGAGCACCCTGAGTACTGAGCACCCAGCACCCTGAGCACTGAGCACCCAGCAACCTGAGTACTGAGCACCGAGCACCCCGAGTACTGAGCACCCAGCACCCCGAGCACTGAGCACCCAGCACCCTGAGTACTGAGCACCGAGCACCCCGAGCACTGAGCACCCAGCACCCCGAGCACTGAGCACCCAGCATCCCGAGCACTGAGCACCCAGCACCCTGAGTACTGAGCACTGAGCACCCTGAGCACTGAGCACCCAGCACCCTGAGTACTGAGCACCCAGCACCCTGAGTACTGAGCACCCAGCACCCTGAGTACTGAGCACCCAACACCCCAAGCACTTAGCACCCTGAGTACTGAGCACCCAGCACCGCATGCACTGAGCACCCTGAGTACTGAGCACCCAGCACCCTGAGTAATGAGCACCCAGCACCCCGAGCACTGAGGACCGAGCACCCTGAGTACTAAGCACCCAGCACCCTGAGTACTGAGCACCCAGCACCCTGAGCAATGAGCACCCAGCACGCTGAGTACTGAGCACTGAGCACTCTGAGTACTGAGCACCGAGCACCCGGAGTACTGAGCACCCAGCACTCTAAGCAATGTGCACCCAGCACCCTGAGCACTGAGCACCCAGCACCCTGAGCACTGAGCACCCAGCACCCTGAGTACTGAGCACCCAGCACCCTGAGTACTGAGCACCCAGCACCCTGAGTACTGAGCACCCAGCGTACTGAGCACCGAGCACCCCGAGCACTGAGCACCCAGCACCCTGAGTACTGAGCACCCAGCACCCCGAGCACTGAGCACCCAGCACCCTGAGTACTGAGCACCGAGCACCCTGAGTACTGAGCACCCAGCACCCTGAGTACTGAGCACCCAGCGTACTGAGCACCGATCACCCAGCACCCTGAGTACTGAGCACCCAGCACCATGAGCACTGAGCACCCAGCACCCTGAGTACTGAGCACTGAGCACCCTGAGTACTGAGCACCGAGCACTACGAGCACTGAGCACCCAGCACCCCGAGCACCGAGCACCCAGCACCCTGAGCACCAAGCACCCAGCAACCTGAGCACTGAGCACCCAGCACGCTGAGCACTGAGCACCCAGCACCCTGAGTACTGAGCACCCAACGTACTGAGCACCGAGCACCCTGAGCACTGAGCACCCAGCACCCTGAATACTGAGCACCCAGCACCCTGAGCAATGAGCACCCTGAGTACTGAGCACCCAGCACCTTGAGCACTGAGCACCGAGCACCCGGAGTACTGAGCACCCAGCACCCTGAGTACTAAGCACCGAGCACCCTGAGTACTGAGCACCCAGAACCCTGACCACTGGACACACAGCACCCTGAGTACTGAGCACCCAAAGCACTGAGTACCCAGCACCCTGAGTACTGAGCACCGATCACCCCGAGCACTGAGCACCCAGCACCCCGAGCACTGAGCACCCAGCAGCCCGAGCACTGAGCACCCAACACCCTGAGTACTGAGCACCGAGCACCCCGAGCACTGAGCACCCAGCACCCCGAGCACTGAGCACCCAGTAGCCAGAGCACTGAGCACCCAACACCCTGAGTACTGAGGACTGAGCACCTTGAGCACTGAGCACCCAGCACCAGGAGTACTGAGCACCCAGCACCCTGAGTACTAAGCACCGAGCACCCTGAGTACTGAGCACCCAGAACCCTGACCACTGGACACACAGCACCCTGAGTACTGAGCACCCAAAGCACTGAGTACCCAGCACCCTGAGTACTGAGCACCGATCACCCCGAGCACTGAGCACCCAGCACCCCGAGCACTGAGCACCCAGCAGCCCGAGCACTGAGCACCCAACACCCTGAGTACTGAGCACCGAGCACCCCGAGCACTGAGCACCCAGCACCCCGAGCACTGAGCACCCAGCAGCCAGAGCACTGAGCACCCAACACCCTGAGTACTGAGGACTGAGCACCCTGAGCACTGAGCACACAGCACCCTGAGTACTGAGCACCCAGAACCCTGAGTACTGAGCAACCAACACCCCAAGCACTGAGCACCGTGAGTACTGAGCACCCAGCACCCCAAGCACTGAGCACCCTGAGTACTGAGCACCCAGCACCTTGAGTAATGAGCACCCAGCACCCCGAGCACTGAGCACCCAGCACCCTGAGCACTAATGACCGAGAACCCTGAGTACTAAGCACCCAGCACCCTGAGTACTGAGCACCCATACCCTGAGAACTGAGCACCCAGCACGCTGAGTACTGAGCACTGAGCACTCTGAGTACTGATCACCGAGCACCCTGAGCACTGAGCACCCACCACGCTGATTACTGAGCACTGAGCACTCTGAGTACTGAGCACCGAGCACCCGGAGTACTGAGCACCCAGCACTCTGAGCACTTAGCACCCAGCACCCTGAGCACTGAGCACCCAGCACCCCGAGCACTGAGCACCCAGCACCCTGAGCATTGAGCACCCAGCACCCCCGAGCACTGAGCACTGAGCACCCTCAGTACTGAGCACTGAGCACCCTGAGTACTAAGCACCCAGCACCCTGAGTACTGAGCACCGAGCACCCTGAGTACTGAGCACCCAGCACCCTGAGTATTGAGCACCCAGCGTACTGAGCACCGAGCACCCCGAGCACTGAGCACCCAGCACCCTGAGTACTGAGCACCGAGCACCCTGAGTACTGAGCACCCAGCACCCTGAGTACTGAGCACCCAGCGTACTGAGCACCGAGCAGCCAGCACCCTGAGTACTGAGCACCCAGCACCATGAGCACTGAGCACCCAGCACCCTGAGTACTGAGCACTGAGCACCCTGAGTACTGAGCACCGAGCACCCTGAGCACTGAGCACCCAGCACCCCGAGCACCGAGCACCCAGCACCCTGAGCACCGAGCACCCAGCACCCTGAGCACTGAGCACCCAGCACCCTGAGCACTGAGCACCCAGCACCCTGAGTACTGAGCACCCAACGTACTGAGCACCAAGCACCCTGAGCACTGAGCACCCAGCACCCTGAGCACTGAGCACCCAGCACCCTGAGCAATGAGCACCATGAGTACTGAGCACCCAGCACCTTGAGCACTGAGCACCGAGCACCCCGAGCACTGAGCACCCAGCACCCGGAGTACTGAGCACCCAGCACCCTGAGTACTAAGCACCGAGCACCCTGAGTACTGAGCACCCAGCACCCTGAGCAATGGACACACAGCACCCTGAGTACTGAACACCCTGAGCACTGAGCACCCAGTACCCTGAGTACTGAGCACCGAGCACCCCGAGCACTGAGCACCCAGCACCCCGAGAACTGAGCACCCAGCAGCCCGAGCACTGAGCCCCCAGCACCCTGAGTACTGAGCACCCCAGCACCCTGAGTACTGAGCACCCAGCACCCCGAGCACTGATTACCCAGCACCCTGAGCACTGAGCACCCAGCACCCTGAGCACTGAGCACCCAGCACCCCAAGCACTGAGCACCCAGCACAATGAGTACTGAGCACTGAGCACCCAGCACCCCGAGCACTGAGCACCCCAGCACCCTGAGTACTGAGCACTGAGCACCCAGCACCCCTAGCACTGAGCACCCAGCACCCTGAGCACTGAGCACCCAGCACCCGAGTACTGATCACCCAGCACCCTGAGTACTGAGCACCCCGCCACCCTGAGTACTGAGCACCGAGCACCCCGAGTACTGAGCACCCAGCACACCCGTGCACTGAGCACCCAGCACCCTGAGTACTGAGCACCGAGCACCCCGAGCACTGAGCACACAGCACCCCGAGCACTGAGCACCCAGCAGCCCGAGCACTGAGCACCCAACACCCTGAGTACTGAGGACTGAGCACCCTGAGCACTGAGCACCCAGCACCCTGAGTACTGAGCACCCAGCACCCTGAGTACTGAGCACCCAACACCCCAAGCACTGAGCACCCTGAGTACTGAGCACCCAGCACCCCAAGCACTGAGCACCCTGAGTACTGAGCACCCAGCACCTTGAGTAATGAGCACCCAGCACCCCGAGCACTGAGCACCCAGCACCCTGAGCACTGAGGACCGAGCACCCTGAGTACTAAACAACGAGCACCCTGAGTACTGAGCACCCAGCACCCTGAGCACTGAGCACCCAGCACGCTGAGTACTGAGCACTGAGCACCCTGAGTACTGATCACCGAGCACCCTGAGCACTGAGCACCCACCACGCTGAGTACTGAGCACTGAGCACTCTGAGTACTGATGCACCGAGCACACGCAGTACTGAGCACCCAGCACTCTGAGCACTTAGCACCCAGCACCCTGAGCACTGAGCACCCAGCACCCCGAGCACTGAGCACCCAGCACCCTGAGAACTGAGCACCCAGAACCCCGAGCACTGAGCACTGAGCACACCTAAGTACTGAGCACTGAGCACCTTGAGTACTAAGACACCCAGCACCCTGAGTACTGAGCACCCAGCACCCTGAGTACTGAGCACCCAGCACCCTGAGTACTGAGCACCCAGCGTACTGAGCACCGAGCACCCCGAGCACTGAGCACCCAGCACCCTGAGTACTGAGCACCCAGCACCCCGAGCACTGAGCACCCAGCACAATGAGTACTGAGCAACCGAGCACCCTGAGTACTGAGCACCCAGCACCCTGAGTACTGAGCACCCAAGCGTACTGGAGCAACCGAGCACCCAGCACCATGAGTACTGAGCACCCAGCACCATGAGCACTGAGCACCCAGCACCCTGAGTACTGAGCACTGAGCACCCTGAGTACTGAGCACCGAGCACCCTGAGCACTGAGCACCCAGCACCCCGAGCACCGAGCACCCAGCACCCTGAGCACCGAGCACCCAGCACCCTGAGCACTGAGCACCCAGCACCCTGAGCACTGAGCACCCAGCACCCTGAGTACTGAGCACCCACGTACTGAGCACCGAGCACCCTGAGCACTGAGCACCCAGCACCCTGAGCACTGAGCACCCAGCACCATGAGACAATGAGCACCCTGAGTACTGAGCACCTAGCACCCCGAGCACTGAGCACCCAGCACCCCGAGCACTGAGCACCCAGCAGCCCGAGTACTGAGCCCCCAGCACCCTGAGTACTGAGCACCCAGCACCCTGAGTACTGAGCACCCAGCACCCCGAGCACTGAGTACCCAGCACCCTGAGCACTGAGCTCCAAGCACCCCAAGCACTGAGCACCAGCACCCTGAGCACTGAGCTCCAAGCACCCCAAGCACTGAGCACCCAGCACCCTGAGTACTGAGCACTGAGCACACCAGCACCCCGAGCACTGAGCACCCAGCACCCTGAGCACTGAGCACCCAGCACCCGAGTACTGATCACCCAGCACCCTGAGTACTGAGCACCCCGCACCCTGAGTACTGAGCACCCAGCACCCTGAGTACTGAGCACCCAGCACCTTGAGTACTGAGCACCCCCGCACCCCGAGTACTGAGCACCCTGAGTACTGAGCCCCCAGCACCCTGAGTACTGAGCACCCTGCACCCCGAGCACTGAACTCCCTGAGTACTGAGCACACAGCAACCTGAGGTACTGAGCACCCAGCACCCTGAGGGACTGAGCACTGAGTACCCAGAGAACTGAGCACCCAGCACCCCGAGGACTGAGCACCCAGCACCCTGAGCACTGAGCACTGAGCACCCAGCACCCTGGTGCACTGAGCACCTGAGCCCACAGCACCCTGAGCACTGAGCACCCCAGCACCCCGAGCACTGAGTACCCAGCACCCTGAGTACTGAGCACCCAGCACCCTGAGCACTGAGCACCCAGCACCCTTAGTACTGAGCACCCAGCACCCCGAGCACTGAGCACCCAACACCCTGAGTACTGAGCATCCAGCACCCCGAGCACTGAGCACCCAGCACCCTGAGTACTGAGCACTGAGCACCCAGCACCCCGAGCACTGAGCACCCAGCACCCTGATTACTGAGCACTGAGCACCCAGCACCCTGAGCACTGAGCACCCAGCACCCTGAGCACTGAGCACCCAGTACCCCGAGTACTGAGCACCCAGCACCCTGAGCACTGACCACCCTGCACCCTGAGCACGGAGCACCCAGCACCCCGAGCACTGCGTACCCAGCACCCTGAGTAGTGAGCACCTAGCACCCTGAGCACTGAGCACCCAGCACCCTGAGCACTGAGCACCCAGCACCCTGAGCACTGAGCAACCAGAACCCTGAGTAGTGAGCACCCAACGTACTGAGCACCGAGCACCCCGAGCTCTGAGCACCCAGCGCGCCGAGCACTGAGCACCCAGAACCCGGAGCACTGAGCACCCAGCACCCCGAGCACTGAGCAGCCAGCCACCCCGAGCACTGAGCACCCACCACCCCGAGCACTGAGCAAGCAGCACCCTGAGTACTGAGCACCCAGCACCCTGAGTACTGAGCACCCAGCACCCTGAGCACTGAGCACCCAGCACCCTGAGTACTGAGCATCCAACACCCCAAGCACTGAGCACCCTGAGTACTGAGCACCCAGCACCCCAAGCACTGAGCCCTGAGTACTGAGCACCCAGCACCCTGAGTACTGAGCACCGAGCACCCTGAGTACTGAGCAGCCAGCACCCTGAGTACTGAGCACCCAGCATACTGAGCAACGAGCACCGAGCACCCTGAGTACTGAGCACCCAGCACCCTGAGCACTGAGCACCCAGCACCCTGAGTACGGAGCATCGAGCACCCCGAGTACTGAGCACCCAGCACCCCGAGCACTGAGCACCCAGCACCCTGAGTACTGAGCACCGAGCACCCCGAGCACTGAGCACCCAGCACCCCGAGAACTGAGCACCCAGCAGCTCGAGCACTGAGCACCCAGCACCCTGAGTACTGAGCACTGAGCACCCTGATCACTGAGCACCCAGCACCCTGAGTACTGAGCACACAGCACCCTGAGTACTGAGCACCCAACACCCCAAGCACTGAGCACCCTGAGTACTGAGCACCAGGCACTGCAAGCACTGAGCACCCTGAGAACTGAGCACCCAGCACCCTGAGTAATGAGCACCCAGCACCCCGAGCACTGAGGACCGAGCACCCTGAGTACTAAGCACCCAGCACCCTGAGTACTGAGCACCCAGCACCCTGAGCACTGAGCACCCAGCACGCTGAGTACTGAGCACTGAGCACCCTGAGTACTGAGCACTGAGCACCCTGAGTACTGAGCACCGAGCACCCTGAGCACTGAGCACCCAGCACCCCGAGCACCGAGCACCCAGCACCCTGAGCACCGAGCACCCAGCACCCTGAGCACTGAGCACCCAGCACCCTGAGCACTGAGCACCCAGCACCCTGAGTACTGAGCACCCAACGTACTGAGCACCAAGCACCCTGAGCACTGAGCACCCAGCACCCTGAGCACTGAGCACCCAGCACCCTGAGCAATGAGCACCATGAGTACTGAGCACCCAGCACCTTGAGCACTGAGCACCGAGCACCCCGAGCACTGAGCACCCAGCACCCGGAGTACTGAGCACCCAGCACCCTGAGTACTAAGCACCGAGCACCCTGAGTACTGAGCACCCAGCACCCTGAGCAATGGACACACAGCACCCTGAGTACTGAACACCCTGAGCACTGAGCACCCAGTACCCTGAGTACTGAGCACCGAGCACCCCGAGCACTGAGCACCCAGCACCCCGAGAACTGAGCACCCAGCAGCCCGAGCACTGAGCCCCCAGCACCCTGAGTACTGAGCACCCAGCACCCTGAGTACTGAGCACCCAGCACCCCGAGCACTGATTACCCAGCACCCTGAGCACTGAGCACCCAGCACCCTGAGCACTGAGCACCCAGCACCCCAAGCACTGAGCACCCAGCACAATGAGTACTGAG
>NW_024544677.1:0-49958 GCF_018167655.1 Microtus oregoni
TGAGCACCCAGCACCCTGAGCACTGAGCACCCAGCACCCTGAGCACTGAGCACCCAGCACCCCGAGCACTGATCACCAAGCACCCTGAGTACTGAGCACCCAGCACCCTGAGCACTGAGCACCCAGCACCCTGAGTACTGAGCACCCAGCACCCTGAGTACTGAGCAACCAGCACCCTGAGCACTGAGCACTGAGCACCCAGCACCCTGAGCACTGAGCACTGAACACCCAGCACCCCGAGCACTGAGCACCCAGCACCCCGAGCACTGAGCACCCAGCACCCTGAGCACTGAGCAACCTGTGGACTGAACACCCAGCACCCTGAGCACTGAGCACCCAGCACCCTGAGTACTGAGCACCGATCACCCTGAGCACTGAGCACCCAGCACCCCGAGCACTGAGCACCCAGCACCCTGTGTACTGAGCTCCCAGCACCCCGAGCACTGAGCACCCAGTACCCTGAGTACTGAGCACCCTGAGTACTGAGCACCGATCACCCTGAGCACTGAGCTCCCAACACCCTGAGTACTGAGCACCCAGCACCCTGAGCACTGTGCGCCCAGCACCCTGAGTACTGAGCACCCAGAACCCTGAGCACTGAGCACCCAGCACCCTGAGTACTGAGCACCCAGCACCCTGAGCACTGAGCACCCAGCACCCTGAGTACTGCGCACCCAGCACCCCGAGCACTGAGCACCCAGCACCCTGAGTACTGAGCACCCAGCACCCTGAGTACTGAGCACCCAGCACCCTGAGCAAAGAGCACCGAGCACCCCGAGTACTGAGCACCCAGCACCCTGAGTACTGAGCACCCAGCACCCTGAGTACTGAACACCCAGCACCCTGAGCACTGAGCACTGAGCACCCTGAGCACTGAGTACTGAGCACCGAGCACCCCGAGCACTGAGCACCCAGCACCCGGAGTACTGAGCACCCAGCACCCTGAGTACTAAGCACCGAGCAGCCTGAGTACTGAGCACACAGCACCCTGAGCACTGAGCACCCAGCACCCTGAGTACTGAGCACCTCGAGCACTGAGCACCCAGCACACTGAGTACTGAGCACCGAGCACATCGAGCACTGAGCACCCAGCACCCTGAGCACTGAGCACCCAGCACCCCGAGCACTGAGCACCCAGCACCCTGAGCACTGAGCACCCAGCACCCTGAGCACTGAGCACCCAGCACCCTGAGCACTGAGCACCCAGCACCCGAGTACTGAGCACTGAGCACCCAGCACACTGAGTACTGAGCACCGAGCACATCGAGCACTGAGCACCCAGCACCCTGAGCACTGAGTACCCAGCACCCTGAGCACTGAGCACCCAGCACCCTGAGCACTGAGCACCCAGCACCCTGAGCACTGAGCACCCAGCACCCTGAGTACTGAGCACTGAGCACCCAGCACCCTGAGTACTAAGCACCCAGCAGGCTGAGTACTGAGCACTGAGCACCCAGCACCCTGAGCACTGAGCACCCAGCACCCTGAGCACTGAGCACCCAGCACCCGAGTACTGAGCACCCAGCACCCTGAGTACTGAGCACCCAGCACCCTGAGTACTGAGCAATAAGCACCCCGAGTACTGGGCAACCAACACCCTCAGTACTGAGCACCCAGCACCCTGAGCACTGAGCACCCAGCACCCCGAGCACTGAGCACCCAGCACCCTGAGCACTGAGCACCCAGCACCCTGAGCACTGAGCACGCAGCACCCTGAGTAGTGAGCACCCAACGTACTGAGCATCGAGCACCCTGAGCACTGAGCACCCAGCACCCTGAGTACTGAGAACCGAGCACCCCGAGCACTGAGCACCCAGCAAACTGAGTTCTGAGCTCCGAGCACCCCGAGCACTGAGCACCCAGCGCCCCGAGCACCGAGCACCCTGAGCACTGAGCACCCAGCACCCTGAGTACTGAGCACCCAGAACCCTGAGCACTGAACACCCTGAGGACTGAGCACCCAGCACCCTGAGCACTGAGCATACCGCACCCTGAGCACTGAGCACCCAGCACCCTGAGTACTGAGCACTGAGCACGCAGCAACCCGAGCATTGAGCACCCAGCACCCTGAGTACTGAGCACTGAGCACCCAGCACCCCGAGCACTGAGCACCCAGCACCCTGAGCACGGTGCACCCAGCACCCGAGTACTGAGCACGCAGCACCCCAAGAATGATCACCCAGCACCCCGAGTACTGAGCACCGAGCACCCTGAGCACTGAGTACCCAGCACCCTGAGCACTGAGCACCCAGCACCCTGAGTACTGAGCACCCAGCACCCTGAGCAAAGAGCACCGAGCACCCCGAGTACTGAGCACCCAGCACCCTGAGTACTGAGCACCCAGCACCCTGAGTACTGAACACCCAGCACCCTGAGCACTGAGCACTGAGCACCCTGAGCACTGAGTACTGAGCACCGAGCCCCCCGAGCACTGAGCACCCAGCACCCGGAGTACTGAGCACCCAGCACCCTGAGTACTAAGCACCGAGCACCCTGAGAACTGAGCACCCAGCACCCTGAGCACTGAGCACCCAGCACCCTGAGTACTGAGCACCTCGAGCACTGAGCACCCAGCACACTGAGTACTGAGCACCGAGCACATCGAGCACTGAGCACCCAGCACCCTGAGCACTGAGCACCCAGCACCCCGAGCACTGAGCACCCAGCACCCTGAGCACTGAGCACCCAGCACCCTGAGTACTGAGCACCCAGCACCCTGAGCACTGAGTACCCAGCACCCTGAGCACTGAGCACCCAGCACCCTGAGCACTGAGCACCCAGCACCCTGAGCACTGAGCACCCAGCACCCTGAGTACTGAGCACTGAGCACCCAGCACCCCGAGTACTAAGCACCCAGCACCCTGAGTACTGAGCACTGAGCACCCAGCACCCTGAGCACTGAGCACCCAGCACCCTGAGCACCCAGCACCCGAGTACTGAGCACCCAGCACCCTGAGTACTGAGCACCCAGCACCCTGAGTACTGAGCACAAAGCACCCCGAGTACTGGGCAACCAACACCCTGAGTACTGAGCACCCAGCGCCCTGAGCACTGAGCACCCAGCACCCCGAGCACTGAGCACCCAACACCCTGAGCACTGAGCACCCAGCACCCTGAGTACTGCGCTCCCAGCACCCCGATCACTGAGCACCCAGCACCCCAAGAATGAGCACCCAGCACCCCGAGTACTGAGCACCGAGCACCCTGAGCACTGAGTACCCAGCACCCTGAGCACTGAGCACCCAGCACCCTGAGTACTGAGCACCCAGCACCCTGAGCAAAGAGCACCGAGCACCCCGAGTACTGAGCACCCAGCACCCTGAGTACTGAGCACCCAGCACCCTGAGTACTGAACACCCAGCACCCTGAGCACTGAGCACTGAGCACCGTGAGCACTGAGTACTGAGCACCGAGCCCCCCGAGCACTGAGCACCCAGCACCCTGAGTAGTGAGCACCCAACGTACTGAGCACCGAGCACCCTGAGTAGTGAGCACCCAACGTACTGAGGGCCGAGCACCCCGAGCACTGAGCACCCAGCACCCTGAGCACTGAGCACCCAGCACCCTGAGCACTGAGCACCCAGCACCCGAGTACTGAGCACCCAGCACCCTGAGTACTGAGCACCCAGCACCCTGAGTACTGAGCACCCAGCACCCCGAGTACTGAGCAGCCAGCGCCCTGAGCACTGAGCACCCAGCACCCCGAGCACTGAGCACTGAGCACCCTGAGCACTGAGCACCCAGCACACCGAGTACTGAGCACTGAGCACCCTGAGTACTGAGCACCAAGCACCCTAAGTACTGAGCACTGAGCACCCTCAGTACTGAGCACCCAGCACCCTGAGCACTTCGTACCCAGCACCCTGAGTACTGAGCACTGAGAACCCTGAGTACTGAGCACCGAGCACCCTGAGTACTGAGCACCCAGCACCCTGAGCACTGAGCACTGAACACCCAGCACCCCGAGCACTGAGCACCCAGTACCCCGAGCACTGAGCACCTAGCACCCTGAGCACTGAGCACCCTGTGGACTGAACACCCAGCACCCTGAGCACTGAGCACCCAGCACCCTGAGTACTGAGCACCGATCACCCTGAGCACTGAGCACCCAGCACCCCGAGCACTGAGCACCCAGCACCCTGAGTACTGAGCTCCCAGCACCCCGAGCACTGAGCACCCAGTACCCTGAGTACTGAGCACCCTGAGTACTGAGCACCGATCACCCTGAGCACTGAGCTCCCAACACCCTGAGTACTGAGCACCCAGCACCCTGAGCACTGTGCGCCCAGCACCCTGTGTACTGAGCACCCAGCACCCTGAGCACTGAGCACCCAGCACCCTGAGTACTGAGCACCCAGCACCCTGAGCACTGAGCACCCAGCACCCTGAGTACTGCGCACCCAGCACCCCGAGCACTGAGCACCCAGCACCCCAAGAATGAGCACCCAGCACCCCGAGTACTGAGCACCGAGCACCCTGAGCACTGAGTACCCAGCACCCTGAGCACTGAGCACCCAGCACCCTGAGTACTGAGCACCCAGCACCCTGAGCAAAGAGCACCGAGCACCCCGAGTACTGAGCACCCAGCACCCTGAGTACTGAGCACCCAGCACCCTGAGTACTGAACACCCAGCACCCTGAGCACTGAGCACTGAGCACCCTGAGCACTGAGTACTGAGCACCGAGCCCCCCGAGCACTGAGCACCCAGCACCCGGAGTACTGAGCACCCAGCACCCTGAGTACTAAGCACCGAGCACCCTGAGAACTGAGCACCCAGCACCCTGAGCACTGAGCACCCAGCACCCTGAGTACTGAGCACCTCGAGCACTGAGCACCCAGCACACTGAGTACTGAGCACCGAGCACATCGAGCACTGAGCACCCAGCACCCTGAGCACTGAGCACCCAGCACCCCGAGCACTGAGCACCCAGCACCCTGAGCACTGAGCACCCAGCACCCTGAGTACTGAGCACCCAGCACCCTGAGCACTGAGTACCCAGCACCCTGAGCACTGAGCACCCAGCACCCTGAGCACTGAGCACCCAGCACCCTGAGCACTGAGCACCCAGCACCCTGAGTACTGAGCACTGAGCACCCAGCACCCCGAGTACTAAGCACCCAGCACCCTGAGTACTGAGCACTGAGCACCCAGCACCCTGAGCACTGAGCACCCAGCACCCTGAGCACCCAGCACCCGAGTACTGAGCACCCAGCACCCTGAGTACTGAGCACCCAGCACCCTGAGTACTGAGCACAAAGCACCCCGAGTACTGGGCAACCAACACCCTGAGTACTGAGCACCCAGCGCCCTGAGCACTGAGCACCCAGCACCCCGAGCACTGAGCACCCAACACCCTGAGCACTGAGCACCCAGCACCCTGAGTACTGCGCTCCCAGCACCCCGATCACTGAGCACCCAGCACCCCAAGAATGAGCACCCAGCACCCCGAGTACTGAGCACCGAGCACCCTGAGCACTGAGTACCCAGCACCCTGAGCACTGAGCACCCAGCACCCTGAGTACTGAGCACCCAGCACCCTGAGCAAAGAGCACCGAGCACCCCGAGTACTGAGCACCCAGCACCCTGAGTACTGAGCACCCAGCACCCTGAGTACTGAACACCCAGCACCCTGAGCACTGAGCACTGAGCACCCTGAGCACTGAGTACTGAGCACCGAGCCCCCCGAGCACTGAGCACCCAGCACCCGGAGTACTGAGCACCCAGCACCCTGAGTACTAAGCACCGAGCACCCTGAGAACTGAGCACCCAGCACCCTGAGCACTGAGCACCCAGCACCCTGAGTACTGAGCACCTCGAGCACTGAGCACCCAGCACACTGAGTACTGAGCACCGAGCACATCGAGAACTGAGCACCCAGCACCCTGAGCACTGAGCACCCAGCACCCCGAGCACTGAGCACCCAGCACCCTGAGCACTGAGCACCCAGCACCCTGAGTACTGAGCACCCAGCACCCTGAGCACTGAGTACCCAGCACCCTGAGCACTGAGCACCCAGCACCCTGAGCACTGAGCACCCAGCACCCTGAGCACTGAGCACCCAGCACCCTGAGTACTGAGCACTGAGCACCCAGCACCCCGAGTACTAAGCACCCAGCACCCTGAGTACTGAGCACTGAGCACCCAGCACCCTGAGCACTGAGCACCCAGCACCCTGAGCACTGAGCACCCAGCACCCGAGTACTGAGCACCCAGCACCCTGAGTACTGAGCACCCAGCACCCTGAGTACTGAGCACAAAGCACCCCGAGTACTGGGCAACCAACACCCTGAGTACTGAGCACCCAGCGCCCTGAGCACTGAGCACCCAGCACCCCGAGCACTGAGCACCCAACACCCTGAGTACTGAGCACCCAGCACCCTGAGCACTGAGCACCCAGCACCCTGAGCACTGAGCACCCAGCACCCTGAGCACTGAGCACGCAGCACCCTGAGTAGTGAGCACCCAACGTACTGAGCATCGAGCACCCTGAGCACTGAGCACCCAGCACCCTGAGTACTGAGAACCGAGCACCCCGAGCACTGAGCACCCAGCACCCTGAGTACTGAGCTCCGAGTACCCCGAGCACTGAGCACCCAGCGCCCCGAGCACCGAGCACCCTGAGCACTGAGCACCCAGCACCCTGAGTACTGAGCTCACAGCACCCTGAGCAATGAACACCCTGAGGACTGAGCACCCAGCACCCTGAGCACTGAGCACACAGCACCCTGAGCACTGAGCACCCAGCACCCTGAGTACTGAGCACTGAGCACGCAGCACCCCGAGCACTGAGCACCCAGCACCCTGAGTAATGAGCACTGAGCACCCAGCACCCCGAGCACTGAGCACCCAGCACCCTGAGCACTGAGCACCCAGCACCCTGAGCACTGAGCACCCAGCATCCGAGTACTGAGCACCCAGCACCCTGAGTACTGAGCACCCAGCACCCTGAGTACTGAGCACCCAGCACACCGAGTACTGGGCAACCAACACCCTGAGTACTGAGCACCCAGCACCCTGAGCACTGAGCACCCAGCACCCCGAGCACTCAGCACCCAGCACCCTGAGTACTGAGCACCCAGCACCCTGAGCACTGAGCACCCAGCTCCCTGAGCACTGAGCACCCAGCACCCTGAGCACTGAGCACGCAGCACCCTGAGTAGTGAGCACCCAACGTACTGAGCATCGAGCACCCTGAGCACTGAGCACCCAGCACCCTGAGTACTGAGAACCGAGCACCCCGAGCACTGAGCACCCAGCACCCTGAGTACTGAGCTCCGAGTACCCCGAGCGCTGAGCACCCAGCGCCCCGAGCACCGAGCACCCTGAGCACTGAGCGCCCAGCACCCTGAGTACTGAGCACCCAGCACCCTGAGCAATGAACACCCTGAGGACTGAGCACCCAGCACCCTGAGCACTGAGCACCCAGCACCCGAGTACTGAGCACCCAGCACCCTGAGTACTGAGCACCCAGCACCCTGAGTACTGAGCACAAAGCACCCCGAGTACTGGGCAACCAACACCCTGAGTACTGAGCACCCAGCACCCTGAGCACTGAGCACCCAGCACCCCGAGCACTCAGCACCCAGCACCCTGAGTACTGAGCACCCAGCACTCTGAGCACTGAGCACCCAGCACCCTGAGCACTGAGCAGCCAGCACCCTGAGCACTGAGCACGCTGCACCCTGACTAGTGAGCACCGAACGTACTGAGCATCGAGCACCCTGAGCACTGAGCACCCAGCACCCTGAGTACTGAGAACCGAGCACCCCGAGCACTGAGCACCCAGCACCCTGAGTACTGAGCTCCGAGCACCCCGAGCACTGAGCACCCAGCGCCCCGAGCACCGAGCACCCTGAGTACTGAGCACCGAGCACCCTGAGTACTGAGCACCCAGCACCCTGATCAATGAGCACCCAGCACCCTGAGCACTGAGCACCCAGCACCTTGAGTACTGAGCACCGAGCAACCCGAGCACTGAGCACCCAGCACCCTGAGTACTGAGCACCCAGCACGCTGAGCACTGAGCACCCAGCACCCTGAGCACTGAGCACCCAGCACCCTGAGTACTGAGCACCCAGCAACCTGAGCACTGAGCACCCAGCACCTTGAGTACTGAGCAACCAGCACCCTGAGCACTGAGCACGGGGCACCCAGCACCCTGAGCACTGAGCACTGAACACCCAGCACCCCGAGCACTGAGCACCCAGCACCCCGAGCACTGAGCACCCAGCACCCTGAGCACTGAGCACCCTGTGGACTGAACACCCAGCACCCTGAGCACTGAGCACCCAGCACCCTCAGTACTGAGCACCGATCACCCTGAGCACTGAGCACCCAGCACCCCGAGCACTGAGCACCCAGGACCCTGAGTACTGAGCTCCCAGCACCCCGAGCACTGAGCACCCAGTACCCTGAGTACTGAGCACCCTGAGTACTGAGCACCGATCACCCTGAGCACTGAGCTCCCAGCACCCTGTGTACTGAGCACCCAGCACCCTGAGCACTGTGCGCCCAGCACCCTGAGTACTGAGCACCCAGCACCCTGAGCACTGAGCACCCAGCACTCTGAGTACTGAGCACCCAGCACCCTGAGCACTGAGCACCCAGCACCCTGAGTACTGCGCAAGCAGCACCCCGAGCACTGAGCACCCAGCACCAAAAGAATGAGCACCAAGCTCCCCGAGTACTGAGCACCGAGCACCCTGAGCACTGAGTACCCAGCACCCTGAGCACTGAGCACCCAGCACCCTGAGTACTGAGCACCCAGCACCCTGAGTACTGAGCACCCAGCACCCTGAGCAATGAGCACCGAGCACCCCGAGTACTGAGCACCCAGCACCCTGAGTACTGAGCACCCAGCACCCTGAGTACTGAACACCCAGCACCCTGAGCACTGAGCACTGAGCACCCTGAGCACTGAGTACTGAGCACCGAGCACCCCGAGCACTGAGCACCCAGCACCCGGAGTACTGAGCACCCAGCACCCTGAGTACTAAGCACCGAGCACCCTGAGTACTGAGCACCCAGCACCCTGAACACTGAACATACAGCACACTGAGTACTGAGCACCTCGAGCACTGAGCACCCAGCACACTGAGTACTGAGCACCGAGCACCCCGAGTACTGAGCACCCAGCACCCCGAGCACTGAGCACCCAGCACCCCGAGCACAGAGCACCCAGCACCGTGAGCACTCAGCACCCAGCACCCTGAGTACTGAGCAGCCAGCACCCTGAGCACTGAGTACCCAGCACCCTGAGCACTGAGCACCCAGCACCCTGAGCACTGAGCACCCAGCACCCTGAGCACTGAGCACCCAGCACCCTGAGTACTGAGCACTGAGCATCCAGCACCCCGAGTACTAAGCACCCAGCACCCTGAGTACTGAGCACTGAGCACCCAGCACCCCGAGCACTGAGCACCCAGCACCCTGAGCACTGAACACCCAGCACCCGAGCACTGAGCACCCAGCACCCTGAGTACTGAGCACCCAGCACCCTGAGTACTGAGCACAAAGCACCCCGAGTACTGGGCAACCAACACCCTGAGTACTGAGCACCCAGCACCCTGAGCACTGAGCACCCAGCACACCGAGCACTGAGCACCCAGCACCCTGAGTACTGAGCACCCAGCACCCTGAGCACTAAGCACCCAGCACCCTGAGCACTGAGCACCCAGCACCCTGAGCACTGAACACGCAGCACCCTGAGTAGTGAGCACCCAACGTACTGAGCATCGAGCACCCTGAGCACTGAGCACCCAGCACCCTGAGTACTGAGAACCGAGCACCCCGAGCACTGAGCACCCAGCACCCTGAGTACTGAGCTCCGAGCACCCCGAGCACTGAGCACCCAGCGCCCCGAGCACCGAGCACCCTGAGCACTGAGCACCCAGCACCCTGAGTACTGAGCACCCAGCACCCTGAGCAATGAACACCCTGAGGACTGAGCACCCAGCACCCTGAGCACTGAGCACACAGCACCCTGAGCACTGAGCACCCAGCACCCTGAGTACTGAGCTCTGAGCACGCAGCACCCCGAGCACTGAGCACCCAGCACCCTGAGTACTGAGCACTGAGCACCCAGCACCCCGAGCACTGAGCACCCAGCACCCTGAGACCTGAGCACCCAGCACCCTGAGTACTGAGCACACAGCACCCTGAGCACTGAGCACCCAGCACCCTGAGCACTGAGCACCCAGCACCCTGAGTACTGAGCACTGAGCACCCAGCACCCCGAGCACTGAGCACCCAGCACCCTGAGCACTGAGCACCCAGCACCCTGAGTACTGAGCACCCAGCACCCTGAGTACTGAGCTCACAGCACCCCGAGTACTGAGCACCCAGCACCCTGAGTACTGAGCACCCAGCACCCTGAGCACTGAGCACCCAGCACCCCGAGCACTGAGCACCCAGCACCCTGAGTACTGAGCACCCAGCACCCTGAGCACTGAGCACCCAGCACCCTGAGCACTGAGCACTGAGCACCCTGAGCACTGAGTACTGAGCACCGAGCACCCCGAGCACTGAGCACCCAGCACCCGGAGTACTGAGCACCCAGCACCCTGAGTACTAAGCACCGAGCACCCTGAGTACTGAGCACCCAGCACCCTGAGCACTGAGCACCCAGCACCCTGAGTACTGAGCACCTCGAGCACTGAGCACCCAGCACACTGAGTACTGAGCACCGAGCACATCGAGCACTGAGCACCCAGCACCCTGAGCACTGAGCACCCAGCACCCCGAGCACTGAGCACCCAGCACACTGAGCACTGAGCACCCAGCACCCTGAGTACTGAGTACCCAGCACCCTGAGCACTGAGCACCCAGCACCCTGAGCACTGAGCACCCAGCACCCTGAGCACTGAGCACCCAGCACCCTGAGCACTGAGCACCCAGCACCCTGAGTACTGAGCACTGAGCACCCAGCACCCCGAGTACTAAGCACCCAGCACCCTGAGTACTGAGCACTGAGCACCCAGCACCCTGAGCACTGAGCACCCAGCACCCTGAGCACTGAGCACCCAGCACCCGAGTACTGAGCACCCAGCACCCTGAGTACTGAGCACCCAGCACCCTGAGTACTGAGCACAAAGCACCCCGAGTACTGGGCAACCAACACCCTGAGTACTGATCACCCAGCACCCTGAGCACTGAGCACCCAGCACCCCGAGCACTGAGCACCCAACACCCTGAGTACTGAGCACCCAGCACCCTGAGCACTGAGCACCCAGCACCCTGAGCACTGAGCACCCAGCACCCTGAGCACTGAGCACGCAGCACCCTGAGTAGTGAGCACCCAACGTACTGAGCATCGAGCACCCTGAGCACTGAGCACCCAGCACCCTGAGTACTGAGAACCGAGCACCCCGAGCACTGAGCACCCAGCACCATGAGTACTGAGCTCCGAGCACCCCGAGCACTGAGCACCCAGCGCCCCGAGCACCGAGCACCCTGAGCACTGAGCACCCAGCACCCTGAGTACTGAGCACCCAGCACCCTGAGCAATGAACACCCTGAGGACTGAGCACCCAGCACCCTGAGCACTGAGCACACAGCACCCTGAGCACTGAGCACCCAGCACCCTGAGTACTGAGCACTGAGCACGCAGCACCCCGAGCACTGAGCACCCAGCACCCTGAGTAATGAGCACTGAGCACCCAGCACCCTGAGCACTGAGCACGCAGCACCCCGACTAGTGAGCACCCAACGTACTGAGCATCGAGCACCCTGAGCACTGAGCACCCAGCACCCTGAGTACTGAGAACCGAGCACCCCGAGCACTGAGCACCCAGCACCCTGAGTACTGAGCTCCGAGCACCCCGAGCACTGAGCACCCAGCGCCCCGAGCACCGAGCACCCTGAGTACTGAGCACCGAGCACCCTGAGTACTGAGCACCCAGCACCCTGATCAATGAGCACCCAGCACCCTGAGCACTGAGCACCCAGCACCCTGAGCACTGAGCACCCAGCACCCGAGTAGTGAGCACCCAGCACCCTGAGTACTGAGCACCCAGCACCCTGAGTACTGAGCACAAAGCACCCCGAGTACTGGGCAACCAACACCCTGAGTACTGAGCACCCAGCACCCTGAGCACTGAGCACCCAGCAACCCGAGCACTCAGCACCCAGCACCCTGAGTACTGAGCACCCAGCACCCTGAGCACTGAGCACCCAGCACCCTGAGCACTGAGCACCCAGCACCCTGAGCACTGAGCACGCAGCACCCTGAGTAGTGAGCACCCAACGTACTGAGCATCGAGCACCCTGAGCACTGAGCACCCAGCACCCTGAGTACTGAGAACCGAGCACCCCGAGCACTGAGCACCCAGCACCCTGAGTACTGAGCTCCGAGTACCCCGAGCACTGAGCACCCAGCGCCCCGAGCACCGAGCACCCTGAGCACTGAGCGCCCAGCACCCTGAGTACTGAGCACCCAGCACCCTGAGCAATGAACACCCTGAGGACTGAGCACCCAGCACCCTGAGCACTGAGCACCCAGCACCCGAGTACTGAGCACCCACCACCCTGAGTACTGAGCACCCAGCACCCTGAGTACTGAGCACAAAGCACCCCGAGTACTGGGCAACCAACACCCTGAGCACTGAGCACCCAGCACCCCGAGCACTCAGCACCCAGCACCCTGAGTACTGAGCACCCAGCACCCTGAGCACTGAGCACCCAGCACCCTGAGCACTGAGCACCCAGCACCCTGAGCACTGAGCACGCAGCACCCCGACTAGTGAGCACCCAACGTACTGAGCATCGAGCACCCTGAGCACTGAGCACCCAGCACCCTGAGTACTGAGAACCGAGCACCCCGAGCACTGAGCACCCAGCACCCTGAGTACTGAGCTCCGAGCACCCCGAGCACTGAGCACTCAGCGCCCCGAGCACCGAGCACCCTGAGTACTGAGCACCGAGCACCCTGAGTACTGAGCACCCAGCACCCTGATCAATGAGCACCCAGCACCCTGAGCACTGAGCACCCAGCACCTTGAGTACTGAGCACCGAGCAACCCGAGCACTGAGCACCCAGCACCCTGAGTACTGAGCACCCAGCACGCTGTGCACTGAGCACCCAGCACCCTGAGCACTGAGCACCCAGCACCCTGAGTACTGAGCACCCAGCACCCTGAGCACTGAGCACCCAGCACCCTGAGTACTGAGCACCCAGCACCCTGAGTACTGAGCAACCAGCACCCTGAGCACTGAGCACTGGGCACCCAGCACCCTGAGCACTGAGCACTGAACACCCAGCACCCCGAGCACTGAGCACCCTGCACCCCGAGCACTGAGCACCCAGCACCCTGAGCACTGAGCACCCTGTGGACTGAACACCCAGCACCCTGAGCACTGAGCACCCAGCACCCTCAGTACTGAGCACCGATCACCCTGAGCACTGAGCACCCAGCACCCCGAGCACTGAGCACCCAGCACCCTGAGTACTGAGCTCCCAGCACCCCGAGCACTGAGCACCCAGTACCCTGAGTACTGAGCACCCTGAGTACTGAGCACCGATCACCCTGAGCACTGAGCTCCCAGCACCCTGTGTACTGAGCACCCAGCACCCTGAGCACTGTGCGCCCAGCACCCTGAGTACTGAGCACCCAGCACCCTGAGCACTGAGCACCCAGCACTCTGAGTACTGAGCACCCAGCACCCTGAGCACTGAGCACCCAGCACCCTGAGTTCTGCGCAAGCAGCACCCCGAGCACTGAGCACCCAGCACCCCAAGAATGAGCACCCAGCTCCCCGAGTACTGAGCACCGAGCACCCTGAGCACTGAGTACCCAGCACCCTGAGCACTGAGCACCCAGCACCCTGAGTACTGAGCACCCAGCACCCTGAGTACTGAGCACCCAGCACCCTGAGCAATGAGCACCGAGCACCCCGAGTACTGAGCACCCAGCACCCTGAGTACTGAGCACCCAGCACCCTGAGTACTGAACACCCAGCACCCTGAGCACTGAGCACTGAGCACCCAGCACCCGGAGTACTGAGCACCCAGCACCCTGAGTACTAAGCACCGAGCACCCTGAGTACTGAGCACCCAGCACCCTGAACACTGAACATACAGCACCCTGAGTACTGAGCACCTCGAGCACTGAGCACCCAGCACCCCGAGCACTGAGCACCCAGCACCCCGAGCACTGCGCACCCAGCACCGTGAGCACTCAGCACCCAGCACCCTGAGTACTGAGCACCCAGCACCCTGAGCACTGAGTACCCAGCACCCTGAGCACTGAGCACCCAGCACCCTGAGCACTGAGCACCCAGCACCCTGAGTACTGAGCACTGAGCATCCAGCACCCCGAGTACTAAGCACCCAGCACCCTGAGTACTGAGCACTGAGCACCCAGCACCCCGAGCACTGAGCACCCAGCACCCTGAGCACTGAGCACCCAGCACCCGAGTACTGAGCACCCAGCACCCTGAGTACTGAGCACCCAGCACCCTGAGTACTGAGCACAAAGCACCCCGAGTACTGGGCAACCAACACCCTGAGTACTGAGCACCCAGCACCCTGAGCACTGAGCACCCAGCACCCCGAGCACTGAGCACCCAGCACCCTGAGTACTGAGCACCCAGCACCCTGAGCACTGAGCACCCAGCACCCTGAGCACTGAGCACCCAGCACCCTGAGCACTGAACACGCAGCACCCTGAGTAGTGAGCACCCAACGTACTGAGCATCGAGCACCCTGAGCACTGAGCACCCAGCACCCTGAGTACTGAGAACCGAGCACCCCGAGCACTGAGCACCCAGCACCCTGAGTACTGAGCTCCGAGCACCCCGAGCACTGAGCACCCAGCGCCCCGAGCACCGAGCACCCTGAGCACTGAGCACCCAGCACCCTGAGTACTGAGCACCCAGCACCCTGAGCAATGAACACCCTGAGGACTGAGCAGCCAGCACCCTGAGCACTGAGCACACAGCACCCTGAGCACTGAGCACCCAGCACCCTGAGTACTGAGCTCTGAGCACGCAGCACCCCGAGCACTGAGCACCCAGCACCCTGAGTACTGAGCACTGAGCACCCAGCACCCCGAGCACTGAGCACCCAGCACCCTGAGCACTGAGCACCCAGCACCCTGAGTACTGAGCACACAGCACCCCGAGCACTGAGCAACCAGCACCCTGAGTACTGAGCACTGAGCACCCAGCACCCAGAGCACTGAGCACTCAGCACCCTGTGTACTGAGCACTGAGCACCCAGCACCCTGAGCACTGAGCACCCTGAGTACTGAGCACCCAGCACCCTGAGCACTGAGCACCCAGCACCCCGAGCACTGAGCACCCAGCACCCTGAGCACTGAGCACCCTGAGCACTGAGCACTGAGCACCCAGCACCCTGAGTACTGAGCACCCAACACTCTGAGCACTGAGCACCCAGCACGCTGAGTACTGAGCCCTGAGCACCCAGCACCCTGAGTACTGAGCACCCAGCACCCCGAGCACTGAGCACCCAGCAACCTGTGTACTGAGCATCGAGCACCCCGAGCACTGAGCAACCAGCACCCTGAGTACTGAGCACCCAGCACCCTGAGCACTGAGCACCCAGCACCCTGAGCACTGAGCACCCAGCACCCAGAGCACTGAGCACTGAGCACCCTGAGTACTGAGCACTGAGAACCCTGAGCACTGAGCACTGAGCACCCAGCACCCTGAGCACTGAGCACCCAGCACCCGAGTACTGAGCACCCAGCACCCTGAGTACTGAGCACCCAGCACCCTGAGTACTGAGCACAAAGCACCCCGAGTACTGGGCAACCAACACCCTGAGTACTGATCACCCAGCACCCTGAGCACTGAGCACCCAGCACCCCGAGCACTGAGCACCCAACACCCTGAGTACTGAGCACCCAGCACCCTGAGCACTGAGCACCCAGCACCCTGAGCACTGAGCACCCAGCACCCTGAGCACTGAGCACGCAGCACCCTGAGTAGTGAGCACCCAACGTACTGAGCATCGAGCACCCTGAGCACTGAGCACCCAGCACCCTGAGTACTGAGAACCGAGCACCCCGAGCACTGAGCACCCAGCACCATGAGTACTGAGCTCCGAGCACCCCGAGCACTGAGCACCCAGCGCCCCGAGCACCGAGCACCCTGAGCACTGAGCACCCAGCACCCTGAGTACTGAGCACCCAGCACCCTGAGCAATGAACACCCTGAGGACTGAGCACCCAGCACCCTGAGCACTGAGCACACAGCACCCTGAGCACTGAGCACCCAGCACCCTGAGTACTGAGCACTGAGCACGCAGCACCCCGAGCACTGAGCACCCAGCACCCTGAGTAATGAGCACTGAGCACCCAGCACCCTGAGCACTGAGCACGCAGCACCCCGACTAGTGAGCACCCAACGTACTGAGCATCGAGCACCCTGAGCACTGAGCACCCAGCACCCTGAGTACTGAGAACCGAGCACCCCGAGCACTGAGCACCCAGCACCCTGAGTACTGAGCTCCGAGCACCCCGAGCACTGAGCACCCAGCGCCCCGAGCACCGAGCACCCTGAGTACTGAGCACCGAGCACCCTGAGTACTGAGCACCCAGCACCCTGATCAATGAGCACCCAGCACCCTGAGCACTGAGCACCCAGCACCCTGAGCACTGAGCACCCAGCACCCGAGTAGTGAGCACCCAGCACCCTGAGTACTGAGCACCCAGCACCCTGAGTACTGAGCACAAAGCACCCCGAGTACTGGGCAACCAACACCCTGAGTACTGAGCACCCAGCACCCTGAGCACTGAGCACCCAGCAACCCGAGCACTCAGCACCCAGCACCCTGAGTACTGAGCACCCAGCACCCTGAGCACTGAGCACCCAGCACCCTGAGCACTGAGCACCCAGCACCCTGAGCACTGAGCACGCAGCACCCTGAGTAGTGAGCACCCAACGTACTGAGCATCGAGCACCCTGAGCACTGAGCACCCAGCACCCTGAGTACTGAGAACCGAGCACCCCGAGCACTGAGCACCCAGCACCCTGAGTACTGAGCTCCGAGTACCCCGAGCACTGAGCACCCAGCGCCCCGAGCACCGAGCACCCTGAGCACTGAGCGCCCAGCACCCTGAGTACTGAGCACCCAGCACCCTGAGCAATGAACACCCTGAGGACTGAGCACCCAGCACCCTGAGCACTGAGCACCCAGCACCCGAGTACTGAGCACCCACCACCCTGAGTACTGAGCACCCAGCACCCTGAGTACTGAGCACAAAGCACCCCGAGTACTGGGCAACCAACACCCTGAGCACTGAGCACCCAGCAACCCGAGCACTCAGCACCCAGCACCCTGAGTACTGAGCACCCAGCACCCTGAGCACTGAGCACCCAGCACCCTGAGCACTGAGCACCCAGCACCCTGAGCACTGAGCACGCAGCACCCCGACTAGTGAGCACCCAACGTACTGAGCATCGAGCACCCTGAGCACTGAGCACCCAGCACCCTGAGTACTGAGAACCGAGCACCCCGAGCACTGAGCACCCAGCACCCTGAGTACTGAGCTCCGAGCACCCCGAGCACTGAGCACTCAGCGCCCCGAGCACCGAGCACCCTGAGTACTGAGCACCGAGCACCCTGAGTACTGAGCACCCAGCACCCTGATCAATGTGCACCCAGCACCCTGAGCACTGAGCACCCAGCACCTTGAGTACTGAGCACCGAGCAACCCGAGCACTGAGCACCCAGCACCCTGAGTACTGAGCACCCAGCACGCTGTGCACTGAGCACCCAGCACCCTGAGCACTGAGCACCCAGCACCCTGAGTACTGAGCACCCAGCACCCTGAGCACTGAGCACCCAGCACCCTGAGTACTGAGCACCCAGCACCCTGAGTACTGAGCAACCAGCACCCTGAGCACTGAGCACTGGGCACCCAGCACCCTGAGCACTGAGCACTGAACACCCAGCACCCCGAGCACTGAGCACCCTGCACCCCGAGCACTGAGCACCCAGCACCCTGAGCACTGAGCACCCTGTGGACTGAACACCCAGCACCCTGAGCACTGAGCACCCAGCACCCTCAGTACTGAGCACCGATCACCCTGAGCACTGAGCACCCAGCACCCCGAGCACTGAGCACCCAGCACCCTGAGTACTGAGCTCCCAGCACCCCGAGCACTGAGCACCCAGTACCCTGAGTACTGAGCACCCTGAGTACTGAGCACCGATCACCCTGAGCACTGAGCTCCCAGCACCCTGTGTACTGAGCACCCAGCACCCTGAGCACTGTGCGCCCAGCACCCTGAGTACTGAGCACCCAGCACCCTGAGCACTGAGCACCCAGCACTCTGAGTACTGAGCACCCAGCACCCTGAGCACTGAGCACCCAGCACCCTGAGTTCTGCGCAAGCAGCACCCCGAGCACTGAGCACCCAGCACCCCAAGAATGAGCACCCAGCTCCCCGAGTACTGAGCACCGAGCACCCTGAGCACTGAGTACCCAGCACCCTGAGCACTGAGCACCCAGCACCCTGAGTACTGAGCACCCAGCACCCTGAGTACTGAGCACCCAGCACCCTGAGCAATGAGCACCGAGCACCCCGAGTACTGAGCACCCAGCACCCTGAGTACTGAGCACCCAGCACCCTGAGTACTGAACACCCAGCACCCTGAGCACTGAGCACTGAGCACCCAGCACCCGGAGTACTGAGCACCCAGCACCCTGAGTACTAAGCACCGAGCACCCTGAGTACTGAGCACTGAGCACCCAGCACCCTGAGCACTGAGCACCCTGAGTACTGAGCACCCAGCACCCTGAGCACTGAGCACCCAGCACCCCGAGCACTGAGCACCCAGCACCCTGAGCACTGAGCACCCTGAGCACTGAGCACTGAGCACCCAGCACCCTGAGTACTGAGCACCCAACACTCTGAGCACTGAGCACCCAGCACGCTGAGTACTGAGCCCTGAGCACCCAGCACCCTGAGTACTGAGCACCCAGCACCCCGAGCACTGAGCACCCAGCAACCTGTGTACTGAGCATCGAGCACCCCGAGCACTGAGCAACCAGCACCCTGAGTACTGAGCACCCAGCACCCTGAGCACTGAGCACCCAGCACCCTGAGCACTGAGCACCCAGCACCCAGAGCACTGAGCACTGAGCACCCTGAGTACTGAGCACTGAGCACCCTGAGCACTGAGCACTGAGCACCCTGAGTACTGAGCACTGAGCACCCTGAGCACTGGGCACCCAGCACCCCGAGCACTGAGCACCCAGCACCCCGAGCACTGAGCACCCAGCACCCCGAGCACTGAGCACCCAGCACCCCGAGCACTGAGCACCCAGCACCCTGAGCACTGAGCACCCAGCACCCCGAGCACCGAGCACCCTGAGTACTAAGCACCGAGCACCCTGAGCACTGAGCATCCAGCACCCTGAGCACTGAGCACCCAGCACCCTGAGTACTGAGCACCCAGCACCCCGAGCACTGAGCACCCAGCACCCTGAGTACTGAGCACCCAGCACCCTGATCACTGAGCATCGAGCACCCTGATCACTGAGCACCCAGCAACCTGAGGACTGAGCACCCAGCAACCCGAGCACTGAGCTCCCAGCACCCTGAGCACTGAGCACCCTGAGTACTGAGCACTGAGCACCCTGAGTACTGAGCACTGAGCACCCTGAATACTGAGCACCCAGCACCCTGAGTACTGAGCACACAGCACCCTGAGAACTGAGCACCGAGCACCCTGAGCACTGAGCACGCAGCACCCTGAGCACTGAGCACCCAGCACCCCGAGCAGTGAGCACCCAGCACCCTGAGCCCTGAGCACCGTGAGTACTGAGCACTGAGCACCCTGAATACTGAGCACCCAGCACCCTGAGTACTGAGCACCCAGCACCCTGAGTACTGAGCACCCAGCACCCTGAGCAATGAGCACCCTGAGTACTGAGCACCCAGCACCCTGAGCAATGAGCACCCAGCACCCTGAGTACTGAGCAACCAGCACCCTGAGCACTGAGCACCCAGCACCCTGAGTACTGAGCATCCAGCACCCTGAGCACTGAGCACCCAGCTCCCTGAGTACTGAGCACTGAGCACCCAGCACCCCGAGCACTGAGCACCCAGCACCCTGTGTACTGAGCACTGAGTACCCAGCACCCCGAGCACTGAGCACCCAGCACCCTGAGCACTGAGCACCCTGAGTACTGAGCACTGAGCACCCTGCACCCTGAGTTCTGAGCACCCAGCACCCTGAGCACTGAGCACCCTGATTACTGAGCACCGAGCACCCTGACCACTGAGCACCCAGCACGCTGAGTACTGAGCACTGAGCACCCTGAGCACTGAGCACCCAGCACCCTGAGTACTGAGCACCGAGCACCCTGAGTACTGAGCACCCAGCACTCTGAGCACTGAGCACCCAGCACCCTGAGCACTGAGCACTGAGCACCCCGAGTACTGAGCCCCGAGCACCCCGAGCACTGAGCACCCAGCACCCTGAGTACTGAGCACCCAGCACCCTGAGCACTGAGCACCCAGCACCCTGAGTCCTGAGCACCGAGCACCCTGAGTACTGAGCACGCAGGACCCTGAGTACTGAGCACCCAGCACCCTGAGTAGTGAGCACCCAGCATACTGAGCACCGAGCACGCAGCACCCTGAGTACTGAGCACCCAGCACCCTGAGCACTGAGCACCCAGCACCCTGAGTACTGAGCACTGAGCACCCCGAGTACTGAGCACCGAGCACCCCGAGCACTGAGCACCCAGCACCCCGAGCACTGAGCACCCTGAGTACTGAGCACCCAGCACCCTGAGCACTGAGCACCCAGCACCCTGAGCACTGAGCACCCAGCACCCTGAGCACTGAGCACCCTGCACCCTGAGTACTGGGCACCGAGCACCCCGAGCACTGATCACCCAGCACCCTGAGCACTGAGCACCCTTAGTACTGAGCACTGAGCACCCTGAGTACTGAGCACTGAGCACCCTGAGTACTGAGCACCCAGCACCCTGAGTACTGAGCACCCAGCACTCTGAGCAATGATCACCCTGAGTACTGAGCACCCAGCACCTTTCGCACTGAGCACCGAGCACGCCGTGCACTGGGCACCCAGCACCCGGAGTACTGAGCACCCAGCACCCTGAGTACTAAGCACCGAGCACCCTGAGTACTGAGCACCCAGCACCCTGAGCACTGAACACACAGCACCCTGAGTACTGAGCACCCCGAGCACTGAGCACCCAGCACCCTGAGTACTGAGCACCAAGCACCCCGAGCACTGAGCACCCAACACCCCGAGCACTGAGCACCCAGCACCCCGAGCACTGAGCACCCAGCAAACTGAGTACTGAGCACCCAGCACCCTGAGTACTGAGCACCCAGCACCCCGAGCACTGAGCACCCAGCACCCTGAGCACTGAGCACCCAGCACGCTGAGCACTGAGCACCAAGCACCCCGAGCACTGAGCACCAAGCACCCTGAGTACTGAGCACTGAGCACCCAGCACCCCGAGCACTGAGCACTCAGCACCCTGAGTACTGAGCACTGAGCACCCAGCACCCCGAGCACTGAGCACCCAGCACCCTGAGCACTGAGCACCCAGCACCCGAGTACTGAGCACCCAGCACAATGAGTACTGAGCACCCAGCTCCCTGAGTACTGAGCACCCAGCACCCCGAGTACTGAGCACCCAGCACCCTGAGTACTGAGCACTCAGCACCATGAGCACTGAGGACGCAGCACCCTGAGTACTGAGCACCGAGCACCCTGAGTACTGAGCACCCAGCACCCTGACTACTGAGCACCCAGCACACTGAGTACTGAGCACCCAGCACCCTGAGCACTGATCACCCAGCACCCTGAGTACTGAGCACCGAGTACCCTGAGTACTGAGCACCAAGCACCCCGAGCACTGAGCACTCAGCACCCTGAGTACTGAGCACTGAGCACCCAGCACCCCGAGCACTGAGCACCCAGCACCCTGTGTACTGAGCACTGAGTACCCAGTACCCCGAACAATGAGAACCAGCACCCTGAGCAGTGAGCACCCAACACCGTGAGTACTGATCACACAGCACCCGAGCACTGAGCAACCAGCACCCTGAGCACTGAGCACCCAGCACGCTGAGTACTGAGCACCCAGCACCCCGAGTACTGAGCACCCAGCACCCTGAGCACTGTGCAACCGGCACCCTGAGCACTGAGCACCGAGAACCCTGAGTACTGAGCACAGAGCACCCTGAGTACTGAGCACCCAGCACCCTGAGCACTGAGCACCCAGTACCCTGAGCACTGAGCACCCAGCACCCTGAGTACTGAGCACCCAGCACCCCGAGTACTGAGCACCCAGCACCCTGAGTACTGAGCACTCAGCACCCTGAGCACTGAGGACCCAGCACCCTGAGTACTGAGCACCGAGCACCCTGAGTACTGAGCACCCAGCACCCTGAGTAGTGAGCACCCAGCACACTGAGTACTGAGCACCCAGCACCCTGAGCACTGATCACCCAGCACCCTGAGTACTGAGCACCGAGTACCCTGAGTACTGAGCACCCAGCACCCCGAGCACTGAGCACTCAGCACCCTGAGTACTGAGCACTGAGCACCCAGCACCCCGAGCACTGAGCACCCAGCACCCTGTGTACTGAGCACTGAGTACCCAGTACCCCGAGCACTGAGAACCAGCACCCTGAGCAGTGAGCACCCAGCACCGCGAGTACTGAGCACACAGCACCCCGAGCACTGAGCAACCAGCACCCTGAGCACTGAGCACCCAGCACGCTGAGTACTGAGCACCCAGCACCCCGAGTACTGAGCACCCAGCACCCTGAGCACTGCACCCAGCACCCTGAGCACTGAGCACCGAGAACCCTGAGTACTGAGCACGGAGCACCCTGAGTACTGAGCGCCCAGCACCCTGAGCACTGAGCACCCAGCACCCTGAGTACTGAGCATCCAGCACCCTGAGCACTGAGCAGCCAGCACCCTGAGTACTGAGCATCCAGCACCCTGAGCACTGAGCAGCCAGCACCCTGAGTACTGAGCACTGAGCACCCAGCACCCAGAGCACTGAGCACTCAGCACCCTGTGTACTGAGCACTGAGCACCCAGCACCCTGAGCACTGAGCACCCTGAGTACTGAGCACCCAGTACCCTGAGCACTGAGCACCCAGCACCCCGAGCACTGAGCACCCAGCACCCTGAGCACTGAGCACTGAGCACCCTGAGTACTGAGCACTGAGCACCCTGAGCACTGAGCACCGAGCACCCTGAGTACTGAGCACTGAGCACCCTGAGCACTGAGCACCCAGCACCCTGAGTACTGAGCACCCAGCACCCTGAGCACTGAGCACCCAGCACGCTGAGTACTGAGCACTGAGCACCGTGAGTACTGAGTACCGAGCACCCTGAGTACTGAGCACCCAGCACCCTGAGCACTGAGCACCCAGCACAACGAGTACTGAGCACCCAGCACCCTGATTACTGAGCACCAAGCACCCCGAGCACTGAGCACCGAGCACCCCGAGCACTGAGCACCCAGCACCCCAAGCACTGAGCACCCAGCACCCTGAGTACTAAGCACCCAGCACCCTGAGTACTGAGCACCCAGCACCCCGAGCACTGAGCACCCAGCACCCTGAGTACTGAGCACTCAGCACCCTGAGCACTGAGCACCCAGCACCCTGAGTACTGAGCACCCAGTACCCTGAGTACTGAACACCCAGCACCCCGCGCACTGAGCACCCAGCACCCTGAGCACTGAGCAACGAGCACCCTGAGTACTGAGCACCCAGCACCCTGAGTACTGAGCACCCAGCACCCTGAGCACTGAGCACCCAGCACCCTGAGCACTGAGCACCCAGCACCCGGAGTACTGAGCACCCAGCACCGTGAGTACTGAACACCCAGCACCCTGAGCACTGAGCACTGAGCACCCAGCACCCTGAGCACTAAGCACTGAGCACCCAGCACCCTGAGCACTGAGCACCCAGCACCCCGAGCACTGAGCACCCAGCACCCTGAGCACCCAGCACCCTGAGCACTGAGCACCCTGAGCACTGAGCACTGAGCACCCAGCACCCTGAGTACTGAGCACCCAACACTCTGAGCACTGAGCACCCAGCACGCTGAGTACTGAGCCCTGAGCACCCAGCACCCTGAGTACTGAGCACCCAGCACCCCGAGCACTGAGCACCCAGCAACCTGTGTACTGAGCATCGAGCACCCCGAGCACTGAGCAACCAGCACCCTGAGTACTGAGCACCCAGCACCCTGAGCACTGAGCACCCAGCACCCTGAGCACTGAGCACCCAGCACCCAGAGCACTGAGCACTGAGCACCCTGAGTACTGAGCACTGAGCACCCTTAGCACTGAGCACTGAGCACCCTGAGTACTGAGCACTGAGCACCCTGAGCACTGAGCACCCAGCACCCCGAGCACTGAGCACCCAGCACCCCGAGCACTGAGCACCCAGCACCCCGAGCACAGAGCACCCAGCACCCCGAGCACTGAGCACCCAGCACCCTGAGCACTGAGCACCCAGCACCCCGATCACCGAGCACCCTGAGTACTAAGCACCGAGCACCCTGAGCACTGAGCATCCAGCACCCTGAGCACTGAGCACCCAGCACCCTGAGTACTGAGCACCCAGCACCCCGAGCACTGAGCACCCAGCACCCTGAGTACTGAGCACCCAGCACCCTGATCACTGAGCATCGAGCACCCTGATCACTGAGCACCCAGCAACCTGAGGACTGAGCACCCAGCAACCCGAGCACTGAGCTCCCAGCACCCTGAGCACTGAGCACCCTGAGTACTGAGCACTGAGCACCCTGAGTACTGAGCACTGAGCACCCTGAATACTGAGCACCCAGCACCCTGAGTACTGAGCACCCAGCACCCTGAGAACTGAGCACCGAGCACCCTGAGCACTGAGCACGCAGCACCCTGAGCACTGAGCACCCAGCACCCCGAGCAGTGAGCACCCAGCACCCTGAGCCCTGAGCACCGTGAGTACTGAACACTGAGAACCCTGAGTACTGAGCATCCAGCACCCTGAGTACTGAGCACCCAGCACCCTGAGTACTGAGCACCCAGCACCCTGAGCAATGAGCACCCAGCACCCTGAGTACTGAGCAACCAGCACCCTGAGCACTGAGCACCCAGCACCCTGAGTACTGAGCATCCAGCACCCTGAGCACTGAGCACCCAGCTCCCTGAGTACTGAGCACTGAGCACCCAGCACCCCGAGCACTGAGCACCCAGCACCCTGTGTACTGAGCACTGAGTACCCAGCACCCCGAGCACTGAGCACCCAGCACCCTGAGCACTGAGCACCCTGAGTACTGAGCACTGAGCACCCTGCACCCTGAGTACTGAGCACCCAGCACCCTGAGCACTGAGCACCCTGAGTACTGAGCACCGAGCACCCTGACCACTGAGCACCCAGCACGCTGAGTACTGAGCACTGAGCACCCTGAGCACTGAGCACCCAGCACCCTGAGTACTGAGCACCGAGCACCCTGAGTACTGAGCATCCAGCACTCTGAGCACTGAGCACCCAGCACCCTGAGCACTGAGCACTGAGCACCCCGAGTACTGAGCACCGAGCACCCCGAGCACTGAGCACCCAGCACCCTGAGTACTGAGCACCCAGCACCCTGAGCACTGAGCACCCAGCACCCTGAGTCCTGAGCACCGAGCACCCTGAGTACTGAGCACGCAGGACCCTGAGTACTGAGCACCCAGCACCCTGAGTAGTGAGCACCCAGCATACTGAGCACCGAGCACGCAGCACCCTGAGTACTGAGCACCCAGCACCCTGAGCACTGAGCACCCAGCACCCTGAGTACTGAGCACTGAGCACCCCGAGTACTGAGCACCGAGCACCCCGAGCACTGAGCACCCAGCACCCCGAGCACTGAGCACCCTGAGTACTGAGCACCCAGCACCCTGAGCACTGAGCACCCAGCACCCTGAGCACTGAGCACCCAGCACCGTGAGCACTGAGCACCCTGCACCCTGAGTACTGGGCACCGAGCACCCCGAGCACTGATCACCCAGCACCCTGAGCACTGAGCACCCTTAGTACTGAGCACTGAGCACCCTGAGTACTGAGCACTGAGCACCCTGAGTACTGAGCACCCAGCACCCTGAGTACTGAGCACCCAGCACTCTGAGCAATGATCACCCTGAGTACTGAGCACCCAGCACCTTGAGCACTGAGCACCGAGCACGCCGTGCACTGGGCACCCAGCACCCGGAGTACTGAGCACCCAGCACCCTGAGTACTAAGCACCGAGCACCCTGAGTACTGAGCACCCAGCACCCTGAGCACTGAACACATAGCACCCTGAGTACTGAGCACCCCGAGCACTGAGCACCCAGCACCCTGAGTACTGAGCACCAAGCACCCCGAGCACTGAGCACCCAGCACCCCGAGCACTGAGCACCCAGCACCCCGAGCACTGAGCACCCAGCAACCTGAGTACTGAGCACCCAGCACCCTGAGTACTGAGCACCCAGCACCCCGAGCACTGAGCACCCAGCACCCTGAGCACTGAGCACCCAGCACGCTGAGCACTGAGCACCAAGCACCCCGAGCACTGAGCACCAAGCACCCTGAGTACTGAGCACTGAGCACCCAGCACCCCGAGCACTGAGCACCCAGCACCCTGTGTACTGAGCACTGAGTACCCAGTACCCCGAGCACTGAGAACCAGCACCCTGAGCAGTGAGCACCCAGCACCGCGAGTACTGAGCACACAGCACCCCGAGCACTGAGCAACCAGCACCCTGAGCACTGAGAACCCAGCACGCTGAGTACTGAGCACCCAGCACCCCGAGTACTGAGCACCCAGCACCCTGAGCACTGCACCCAGCACCCTGAGCACTGAGCACCGAGAACCCTGAGTACTGAGCACGGAGCACCCTGAGTACTGAGCGCCCAGCACCCTGAGCACTGAGCACCCAGCACCCTGAGTACTGAGCATCCAGCACCCTGAGCACTGAGCAGCCAGCACCCTGAGTACTGAGCATCCAGCACCCTGAGCACTGAGCAGCCAGCACCCTGAGTACTGAGCACTGAGCACCCAGCACCCAGAGCACTGAGCACTCAGCACCCTGTGTACTGAGCACTGAGCACCCAGCACCCTGAGCACTGAGCACCCTGAGTACTGAGCACCCAGTACCCTGAGCACTGAGCACCCAGCACCCCGAGCACTGAGCACCCAGCACCCTGAGCACTGAGCACTGAGCACCCTGAGTACTGAGCACTGAGCACCCTGAGCACTGAGCACCGAGCACCCTGAGTACTGAGCACTGAGCACCCTGAGCACTGAGCACCCAGCACCCTGAGTACTGAGCACCCAGCACCCTGAGCACTGAGCACCCAGCACGCTGAGTACTGAGCACTGAGCACCGTGAGTACTGAGTACCGAGCACCCTGAGTACTGAGCACCCAGCACCCTGAGCACTGAGCACCCAGCACAACGAGTACTGAGCACCCAGCACCCTGATTACTGAGCACCAAGCACCCCGAGCACTGAGCACCGAGCACCCCGAGCACTGAGCACCCAGCACCCCAAGCACTGAGCACCCAGCACCCTGAGTACTAAGCACCCAGCACCCTGAGTACTGAGCACCCAGCACCCTGAGCACTGAGCACCCAGCACCCTGAGTACTGAGCACTCAGCACCCTGAGCACTGAGCACCCAGCACCCTGAGTACTGAGCACCCAGTACCCTGAGTACTGAACACCCAGCACCCCGCGCACTGAGCACCCAGCACCCTGAGCACTGAGCAACGAGCACCCTGAGTACTGAGCACCCAGCACCCTGAGTACTGAGCACCCAGCACCCTGAGCACTGAGCACCCAGCACCCTGAGCACTGAGCACCCAGCACCCGGAGTACTGAGCACCCAGCACCGTGAGTACTGAACACCCAGCACCCTGAGCACTGAGCACTGAGCACCCAGCACCCTGAGCACTAAGCACTGAGCACCCAGCACCCTGAGCACTGAGCACCCAGCACCCCGAGCACTGAGCACCCAGCACCCTGAGCACCCAGCACCCTGAGCACTGAGCACCCTGAGCACTGAGCACTGAGCACCCAGCACCCTGAGTACTGAGCACCCAACACTCTGAGCACTGAGCACCCAGCACGCTGAGTACTGAGCCCTGAGCACCCAGCACCCTGAGTACTGAGCACCCAGCACGCCGAGCACTGAGCACCCAGCAACCTGTGTACTGAGCATCGAGCACCCCGAGCACTGAGCAACCAGCACCCTGAGTACTGAGCACCCAGCACCCTGAGCACTGAGCACCCAGCACCCTGAGCACTGAGCACCCAGCACCCAGAGCACTGAGCACTGAGCACCCTGAGTACTGAGCACTGAGCACCCTGAGCACTGAGCACTGAGCACCCTGAGTACTGAGCACTGAGCACCCTGAGCACTGAGCACCCAGCACCCCGAGCACTGAGCACCCAGCACCCCGAGCACTGAGCACCCAGCACCCCGAGCACAGAGCACCCAGCACCCCGAGCACTGAGCACCCAGCACCCTGAGCACTGAGCACCCAGCACCCCGAGCACCGAGCACCCTGAGTACTAAGCACCGAGCACCCTGAGCACTGAGCATCCAGCACCCTGAGCACTGAGCACCCAGCACCCTGAGTACTGAGCACCCAGCACCCCGAGCACTGAGCACCCAGCACCCTGAGTACTGAGCACCCAGCACCCTGATCACTGAGCATCGAGCACCCTGATCACTGAGCACCCAGCAACCTGAGGACTGAGCACCCAGCAACCCGAGCACTGAGCTCCCAGCACCCTGAGCACTGAGCACCCTGAGTACTGAGCACTGAGCACCCTGAGTACTGAGCACTGAGCACCCTGAATACTGAGCACCCAGCACCCTGAGTACTGAGCACCCAGCACCCTGAGAACTGAGCACCGAGCACCCTGAGCACTGAGCACGCAGCACCCTGAGCACTGAGCACCCAGCACCCCGAGCAGTGAGCACCCAGCACCCTGAGCCCTGAGCACCGTGAGTACTGAACACTGAGAACCCTGAGTACTGAGCATCCAGCACCCTGAGTACTGAGCACCCAGCACCCTGAGTACTGAGCACCCAGCACCCTGAGCAATGAGCACCCAGCACCCTGAGTACTGAGCAACCAGCACCCTGAGCACTGAGCACCCAGCACCCTGAGTACTGAGCATCCAGCACCCTGAGCACTGAGCACCCAGCTCCCTGAGTACTGAGCACTGAGCACCCAGCACCCCGAGCACTGAGCACCCAGCACCCTGTGTACTGAGCACTGAGTACCCAGCACCCCGAGCACTGAGCACCCAGCACCCTGAGCACTGAGCACCCTGAGTACTGAGCACTGAGCACCCTGCACCCTGAGTACTGAGCACCCAGCACCCTGAGCACTGAGCACCCTGAGTACTGAGCACCGAGCACCCTGACCACTGAGCACCCAGCACGCTGAGTACTGAGCACTGAGCACCCTGAGCACTGAGCACCCAGCACCCTGAGTACTGAGCACCGAGCACCCTGAGTACTGAGCACCCAGCACTCTGAGCACTGAGCACCCAGCACCCTGAGCACTGAGCACTGAGCACCCCGAGTACTGAGCACCGAGCACCCCGAGCACTGAGCACCCAGCACCCTGAGTACTGAGCACCCAGCACCCTGAGCACTGAGCACCCAGCACCCTGAGTCCTGAGCACCGAACACCCTGAGTACTGAGCACGCAGGACCCTGAGTACTGAGCACCCAGCACCCTGAGTAGTGAGCACCCAGCATACTGAGCACCGAGCACGCAGCACCCTGAGTACTGAGCACCCAGCACCCTGAGCACTGAGCACCCAGCACCCTGAGTACTGAGCACTGAGCACCCCGAGTACTGAGCACCGAGCACCCCGAGCACTGAGCACCCAGCACCCCGAGCACTGAGCACCCTGAGTACTGAGCACCCAGCACCCTGAGCACTGAGCACCCAGCACCCTGAGCACTGAGCACCCAGCACCGTGAGCACTGAGCACCCTGCACCCTGAGTACTGGGCACCGAGCACCCCGAGCACTGATCACCCAGCACCCTGAGCACTGAGCACCCTTAGTACTGAGCACTGAGCACCCTGAGTACTGAGCACTGAGCACCCTGAGTACTGAGCACCCAGCACCCTGAGTACTGAGCACCCAGCACTCTGAGCAATGATCACCCTGAGTACTGAGCACCCAGCACCTTGAGCACTGAGCACTGAGCACCCTGAGTACTGAGCACCCAGCAACCTGAGTACTGAGCACCCAGCACCCTGAGTACTGAGCACTCAGCACCCTGAGTACTGAGCACCCAGCACCCTGAGCACTGAGCACCCAGCACCCCGAGTACTGAGCACCCTGCACACAGAGTACTGAGCAACGAGCACCCCGAGCAATGAGCACCCAGCACCCTGAGTACTGAGCACCCAGCACCCTGAGTACTGAGCACTGAGCACCCTGAGTACTGAGCACCCAGCACCCCGAGCACTGAGCACCCAGCAACCTGAGTACTGAGAACAGATCACCCTGAGTACTGAGCACCCAGCACCCTGAGTACTGAGTCCCCAGCACCCTGAGTACTGAGCACCCAGCACCCCGAGCACTGAGCACCCAGCACCCCGAGAATGAGCACCCAGCACCCTGAGTACTGAGAACCGAGCACCCGGAGTACTGAGCACCCAGCACCCTGAGTACTGAGCCCCCAGCACCCTGAGTACTGAGCACCCAGCAACCCGAGCACTGAGCACCCAGCACCCTGAGAATGAGCACCCAGCACCATGAGTACTGAGCACCCAGCACCATGAGTACTGAGCACTAAGCACCCAGAGCACTGAGAACCCAGCACCCCGAGCACGGAGCACCCAGGACCCCGAGCACTGAGAACTGAGCACCCAGCACCCTGAGTACTGAGCACCAAGCTCCCCGAGCACTGAGCACACTGAGTACTGAGCACCCAGCACCCCGATCACTGAGCACCCAGCACCCTGAGCACTGAGTACCCAGCACCCTGAGAACTGAGCACCCAGCACCCTGAGTACTGAGCACCCAGCACGCTGAGTATTGAGCACCCAGCACCCCGAGCACTGAGCACCCAGCACCCTGAGTACTGAGCACTGAGCACCCAGCACCCTGAGCACTGAGCACCCAGCACCCTGTGTACTGAGCACTGAGCACCCTGAGTACTAAGCACCCAGCACCCTGAGTACTGAGCACCCAGGACCCTGAGCACTGAGCACCGAGCAGCCCGAGCACTGAGCACCCAGCACCCTGAGCACTCAGCACCCAGCACCCCGAGCACTGAGCACCCAGCACCCTGAGCACGGAGCACCCCGACTACTGAGCACCCAGCACCCTGAGCACTGAGCACCCAGCACCCTGAGCACAGAGCACCCAGCACCCTGAGCACTGAGCACCCAGCACCCCGAGCACGGAGCACCCAGCACCCTGAGTACTGAGCACCCAACACCCAGAGTACTGAGCACCCCGCACCCTGAGCACTGAGCACCCAGCACCCAGAGTACTGAGCACCCAGCACCCTGAGTACTGAACACCCAGCACCCTGAGCACTGAGCACTGAGCACCCTGAGCACTGAGTACTGAGCACTGAGCACCCTGAGCACTGAGCACCCAGCACCCCGAGTACTGAGCACCCAGCACCCCGAGCACTGAGCACCCAGCGCCCCGAGCCATGAGCACCCAGCACCCCGAGCACTGAGAACTGAGCACCCTGAGCACTGAGCACCCAGCACCCCGAGTACTGAGCACTGAGCACCCTGAGTACTGAGCAACAAGCACCACGAGTACTGAGCACTGAGCACCCTGAGTACTGAGCACGCAGCACGCTGAGAACTGAGCACCCAGCACCCTGAGTACTGAGCACTGAGAACCCTGAGTACTGAGCACCGAGCACCCTGAGTACTGAGCACAGAGCACCCAGCACCCTGAGCACTGACCACTGAGCACCCAACACCCAGAGTACTGATCACCCAGCACCCTGAGAACTGAGCACCCAGCACCCTGAGTACTGAGCACCCAGCACCCTGAGTACTGAGCACCCAGCTGCCTGAGCACTGAGCACTGAGCACCCAGCACCTTGAGCACTGAGCACTGAGCACCCAGCACCCCGAGCACTGAGCACCCAGCACCCCGAGCACTGAGCACCCAGCGCCCTGAGCACTGAGCACCCAGCACACTGAGCACTGAGCACCCAGCCCCCTGAGTACTGAGCACCCAGCACCATGAGTACTGAGCGCCCAGTACCCTGAGTACTGAGCACTCAGCACCCTGAGTACTGAGCACCGAGCACCCCGAGCACTGAGCACCAAGCACCCTGAGCACTGAGCACCCTGAGGACTGAGCACCCAGCACCCTGAGCACTGAGCACCCAGCACCCTGAGTACTGAGCACCGATCACCCTGAGCACTGAGCACCCAGAACCCCGAGCACTGAGCACCCAGCACCCTGAGTACTGAGCACCCAGCACCCTGAGCACTGAGCACCCAGCACCCTGAGTACTGAGCACCCTGAGTACTGAGCACCGATCACCCTGAGCACTGAGCACCCAGCACCCTGAGTACTGAGCACCCAGCACCCTGAGCACTGAGCACCCAGCACCCTGAGCACTGAGCACCCAGCACCCTGAGTACTGAGCACCCAGCACAATGAGCACGGAGCACCCAGGACCCCGAGCACTGAGTACTGAGCACCCAGCACCCTGAGTACTGAGCACCGAGCTCCCCGAGCACTGAGCACCCAGCACCCTGAGCACTGAGCACCCAGCACCCTGAGCACTGAGCACCCAGCACCCTGAGTACTGAGCACCCAGCACGCAGAGTACTGAGCACTCAGCACCCTGAGCACTGAGCACCCAGCACCCTGAGTACTGAGCACTGAGCACCCAGCACCCCGAGCACTGAGCACCCAGCACCCCGAGCACTGAGCATGGAGCACCCTGAGGACTGAGCACCCCGCACCCTGAGCACTGAGCATGGAGCACCCCGAGGACTGAGCACCCCGCACCCTGAGCACTGAGGACCCAGCACCTTGAGTACTGAGCACCGAGCACCCCGAGCACTGAGCACCCAGCACCCTGAGTACTGAGCACACAGCACCCTGAGCACTGAGCACCCAGCACCCTGAGCACTGAGCACCCAGCACCCCGAGCACTGAGCACCCAGCACCCTGAGTACTGAGCATCCAACACCCAGAGTACTGAGCACCCAGCAGCCTGAGAACTGAGCACCCAGCACTCTGAGTACTGAGCACCCAGCACCCTGAGTACTGAGCACCCAGCACCCTGAGCACTGAGCACTGAGCACCCAGCACCCTGAGCACTGAGCACTGACCACCCAGCACCCCGAGAACTGAGCACCCAGCACCCCGAGCACTGAGCACCCAGCACCCTGAGCACTGAGCACCCAGCACCCTGAGCACTGAGCACCCAGCCCCCTGAGTACTGAGCACCCAGCACCATGAGTACTGAGCACCCAGCACCCTGAGTACTGAGCACTCAGCACCCTGAGTACTGAGCACCGAGCACCCCGAGCACTGAGCTCCCTGCACCCTGAGCACTGAGCACCCTGAGGACTGAGCACCCAGCAACCTGAGCACTGAGCACCCAGCACCCTGAGTACTGAGCACCGATCACCCTGAGCACTGAGCACCCAGCACCCCGAGCACTGAGCACCCAGCACCCTGAGTACTGAGCACCCAGCACCCTGAGCACTGAGCACCCAGCACCCTGAGTACTGAGCACCCTGAGTACTGAGCAACGATCACCCTGAGCACTGAGCACCCAGCACCCTGAGTACTGAGCACCCAGCACCCTTAGCACTGAGCACCCAGCACCCTGAGCACTGAGCACCCAGCACCCTGAGTTATGAGCACCCAGAACCCTGAGTACTGAGTATAAAGCACCCTGAGCACTGAGCACCCAGCACCCTGAGTACTGAGCACCGAGCACCCTGAGTACTGAGCACCCAGCACCCTGAGTACTGAGCACCCAGAACCCTGAGCACTGAGCACCCAGCACCCTGAGTACTGAGCACCCAGCACCCTGAGTACTGAGCACCCAGCACCCTGAGTACTGAGCACCCAGCACCCTGAGCTCTGAGCACCCAGCACCCTGAGTACTGAGCACCGAGCACCCCGAGCACTGAGCAACCAGCACCCTGAGTACTGAGCACTGAGCACCCTGAGTACTAAGCACCGAACACCCTGAGTACTGAGCACCCAGCACCCTGAGGACTGAGCACCCAGCACCCTGAGCACTGAGCACCCAACACCCTGAGTAATGAGCACCCAGCACCCTGAGTACTGAGCACCCAGCACCCTGAGCACTGAGCACCCAGCACCCCGAGCACTGAGCATCCAGCACCCCGAGCACTGAGCACCCAGCACCCCGAGCACTGAGCACCCAGCACCCCGAGCACTGAGCACCCAGCACCCTGAGCACTGAGCACCCAGCACCCTGAGCACTGAGCACCCAGCACACTGAGTACTGAGTACTCAGCACCCTGAGCACTGAGCACCCAGCACCCTGAGTACTGATCACCGAGCACCCCGAGCACTGAGCACCCAGCACCCTGAGTACTGAGCACCCAGCACCCTGAGTACTGAGCACCCAGCACCCTGAGTACTGAGCACCCAGCACCCTGAGCACTGAGCACAAAGCACGCTGAGTACTGAGCACTGAGCACCCTGAGTACTGAGCACCGAGGACCCTGAGCACTGAGCACCCAGCACGCTGAGTACTGAGCACTGAGCACCCTGAGTACTGAGCACCTAGCACCCTGAGTACTGAGCACCCAGCACCCTGAGCACTGAGCAGCCAGCACCCTCAGCACTGAGCACCCACCACCCCGAGCACTGAGCACCCAGCACCCTGAGCACTGAGCACCCAGCACCCCGAGTACTGAGCACCCAGCACCCCGAGTACTGAGCACCCAGCACCCTGAGTACTGAGCACCCAGCACCCTGAGCACTGAGCACCCAGCACCCTGAGTACTGAGCACCGAGCACCCCGAGCACTGAGCAACCAGCACCCTGAGTACTGAGCACTGAGCACCCTGAGTACTAAGCACCGAACACCCTGAGTACTGAGCACCCAGCACCCTGAGGACTGAGCACCCAGCACCCTGAGCACTGAGCACCCAGCACCCTGAGTAATGAGCACCCAGCACCCTGAGTACTGAGCACCCAGCACCCTGAGCACTGAGCACCCAGCACCCTGAGCACTGAGCATCCAGCACCCCGAGCACTGAGCACCCAGCACCCCGAGCACTGAGCACCCAGCACCCCGAGCACTGAGCACCCAGCACCCTGAGCACTGAGCACCCAGCACCCTGAGCACTGAGCACGGAGCACCCTGAGTACTGAGTACTCAGCACCCTGAGCACTGAGCACCCAGCACCCTGAGTACTGATCACCGAGCACCCCGAGCACTGAGCACCCAGCACCCTGAGTACTGAGCACCCAGCACCCTGAGTACTGAGCACCCAGCACCCTGCGTACTGAGCACCCAGCACCCTGAGCACTGAGCACAAAGCACGCTGAGTACTGAGCACTGAGCACCCTGAGTACTGAGCACCGAGGACCCTGAGCACTGAGCACCCAGCACGCTGAGTACTGAGCACTGAGCACCCTGAGTACAGAGCACCTAGCACCCTGAGTACTGAGCACCCAGCACCCTGAGCACTGAGCAGCCAGCACCCTCAGCACTGAGCACCCACCACCCCGAGCACTGAGCACCCAGCACCCTGAGCACTGAGCACCCAGCACCCCGAGTACTGAGCACCCAGCACCCCGAGTACTGAGCACCGAGCACCCCGAGCACTGAGCACCCAGCACCCTGAGTACTGAGCACCCAGTACCCTGAGTACTGAGCTCCCCGAGTACTGAGCACCCAGCACCCCGAGCACTGAGCACCCAGCACCCTGAGTACTGAGAACATATCACCCTGAGTACTGAGCACCCAGCACCCTGAGTACTGAGCCCCCAGCACCCTGAGTACTGAGAACCCAGCACCCCGAGCACTGAGCACCCAGCACCCCGAGAATGAGCATCCAGCACCCTGAGTACTGAGAACAGAGCACCCTGAGTACTGAGCACCCAGCACCCTGAGTACTGAGCCCCCAGCACCCTGAGTACTGAGCACCCAGCACCCCGAGCACTGAGCACCCAGCACCCCGAGAATGAGCACCCAGCACCCTGAGTACTGAGCACCCAGCACCCCGAGCACGGAGCACCCAGGACCCCGAGCACTGAGTACTGAGCACCCAGCACCCTGAGTACTGAGCACCGAGCTCCCCGAGCACTGAGCACCCAGCACCCTGAGCACTGAGCACCCAGCACCCTGAGCACTGAGCACCCAGCACCCTGAGTACTGAGCACCCAGCACGCTGAGTACTGAGCACTCAGCACCCTGAGCACTGAGCATCCAGCACCCTGAGTACTGAGCACTGAGCACCCAGCACCCCGAGCACTGAGCACCCAGCACCCTGTGTACTGAGCACTGAGCACCCTGATTACTAAGCACCCAGCACCCTGAGTACTGAGCACCCAGGACCCTGAGCACTGAGCACCGAGCACCCCGAGCACTGAGCACCCAGCACCCTGAGCACTCAGCACCCATCACCCCGATCACTGAGCACCCAGCACCCTGAGCACTGAGCACCCAGCACCCTGAGCACTGAGCACCCAGCACCCAGAGCACTGAGAGCCCAGCACCCTGAGCACTGAGCACCCAGCACCCTGAGTACTGAGCACCCAGCACCCTGAGTACTGAGCACCCTGAGTACTGAGCACCGATCACCCTGAGCACTGAGCACCCAGCACCCTGAGTACTGAGCACCCAGCACCCTGAGCACTGAGCACCCAGCACCCTGAGCATTGAGCACCCAGCACCCTGAGTACTGAGCAACCAGAACCCTGAGTACTGAGTACAAAGCACCCTGAGCACTGAGCACCCAGCACCCTGAGTACTGAGCACGGAGCACCCTGAGTACTGAGCACCCAGCACCCTGAGTACTGAGCACCCAGCACCCTGAGCACTGAGCACCCAGCACCCTGAGTACTGAGCACCCAGCACACTGAGTACTGAGCACTGATCACCCTGAGCACTGAGCACCCAGCACCCCGAGCACTGAGCACCCAGCACCCTGAGTACTGAGCACCTAGCACCCTGAGCACTGAGCACCGAGCACCCTGAGTACTGAACACCCAGCACCCTGAGCACTGAGCACTGAGCACCCAGCACCCTGAGCACTGAGCACTGAGCACCCAGCACCCCGAGCACTGAGCACCCAGCACCCTGAGCACCCAGCACCCTGAGCACTGAGCACCCTGAGCACTGAGCACCCTGAGCACTGAGCACTGAGCACCCAGCTCCCTGAGTACTGAGCACCCAACACTCTGAGCACTGAGCACCCAGCACGCTGAGTACTGAGCACTGAGCACACAGCACCCTGAGCACTGAGCACCCAGCACCCTGAGCACTGAGCACTGAGCACCCAGCACCCCGAGCACTGAGCACCCAGCACCCTGAGCACCCAGCACCCTGTGCACTGAGCACCCTGAGTACTGAGCACCCAGCACCCTGAGCACTGAGCACACAGCACCCTGAGTACTGAGCACTTGAGTACTGAGCACCGATCACCCTGAGCACTGAGCACCCAGCACCCTGAGTACTGAGCACACAGCACCCTGAGCACTGAGCACCCAGCACCCTGAGCACTGAGCACCCAGCACCCTGAGTACTGAGCACCCAGAACCCTGAGTACTGAGTACAAAGGACCCTGAGCACTGAGCACCCAGCACCCTGAGTACTGAGCACCGAGCACCCTGAGTACTGAGCACCCAACACCCTGAGTACTGAGCACCCAGCACCCTGAGCACTGAGCACCCAGCACCCTGAGTACTGAGCACCCAGCACCCTGAGTACTGAGCACCCAGCACCCTGAGTACGGAGCACCCAGCACCCTGAGTACTGAGCACCCAGCACGTTGAGTACTGAGCACCGAGCACCCCGAGCACTGAGCAACCAGCACCCTGAGTACTGAGCACTGAGCACCCTGAGTACTAAGCACCGAACACCCTGAGTACTGAGCACCCAGCACCCTGAGGACTGAGCACCCAGCACCCTGAGCACTGAGCACCCAGCACCCTGAGTAATGAGCACCCAGCACCCTGAGTACTGAGCACCCAGCACCCTGAGCACTGAGCACCCAGCACCCCGAGCACTGAGCACCCAGCACCCTGAGTACTGAGTACTCAGCACCCTGAGCACTGAGCACCCAGCACCCTGAGTACTGATCACCGAGCACCCCGAGCACTGAGCACCCAGCACCCTGAGCACTGAGCACCCAGCACCCTGAGTAATGAGCACCCAGCACCCTGAGTACTGATCACCGAGCACCCCGAGCACTGAGCACCCAGCACCCTGAGTACTGAGCACCCAGCACCCTGAATACTGAGCACCCAGCACCCTGAGTACTGAGCACCCAGCACCCTGAGCACTGAGCACAAAGCACGCTGAGTACTGAGCACTGAACACCCTGAGTAATGAGCACCGAGGACCCTGAGCACTGAGCACCCAGCACGCTGAGTACTGAGCACTGAGCACCCTGAGTACTGAGCACCTAGCACCCTGAGTACTGAGCACCCAGCACCCTGAGCACTGAGCAGCCAGCACCCTCAGCACTGAGCACCCAGCACCCCGAGCACTGAGCACCCAGCACCCTGAGCACTGAGCACCCAGCACCCCGAGTACTGAGCACCGAGCACCCCGAGCTCTGAGCACCCAGCACCCTGAGTACTGAGCACCCAGTACCCTGAGTACTGAGCACCCCGAGGACTGAGCACCCAGCACCCCGAGCACTGAGCACCCAGCACCCTGAGTACTGAGAACAGATCACCCCGAGCACGGAGCACCCAGGACCCCGAGCACTGAGTACTGAGCACCCAGCACCCTGAGTACTGAGCACCGAGCTCCCCGAGCACTGAGCACCCAGCACCCTGAGCACTGAGCACCCAGCACCCTGAGCACTGAACACCCAGCACCCTGAGTACTGAGCACTGAGCACCCAGCACCCCGAGCACTGAGCACCCAGCACCCTGTGTACTGAACACTGAGCACCCTGATTACTAAGCACCCAGCACCCTGAGTACTGAGCACCCAGGACCCTGAGCACTGAGCACCGAGCACCCCGAGCACTGAGCACTCAGCACCCTGAGCACTCAGCACCCATCACCCCGATCACTGAGCACCCAGCACCCTGAGCACTGAGCACCCAGCACCCTGAGCAGTGAGCACCCAGCACCCAGAGCACTGAGCACCCAGCACCCTGAGCACTGAGCACCCAGCACCCTGAGTACTGAGCACCCAGCACCCTGAGTACTGAGCACCCAGCACCCTGAGTACTGAGCACCGAGCACCCTGAGTACTGAGCACCGAGCACCCTGAGTACTGAGCACCCAGCACCCTGAGCACTGAGCACCCAGCACCCTGAGTACTGAGCACCCAGCACCCTGAGTACTGAGCACCCAGCACCCCGAGCACTGAGCACCCAGCACCCTGAGTACTGAGCACCTAGCACCCTGAGCACTGAGCACCGAGCACCCTGAGTACTGAACACCCAGCACCCTGAGCACTGAGCACTGAGCACCCAGCACCCTGAGCACTGAGAACTGAGCACCCAGCACCCCGAGCACTGAGCACCCAGCACCCTGAGCACCCAGCACCCTGAGCACTGAGCACCCTGAGCACTGAGCACCCTCAGCACTGAGCACTGAGCACCCCGCACGCTGAGTACTGAGCACTGAGCACACAGCACCCTGAGTACTGAGCACCCAGCACCCCGAGCACTGAGTACCCAGCGCCCCGAGCACTGAGCACCCAGCACCCTGAGCACTGAGCACACTGAGCACTGAGCACCGAGCACCCCGAGTACTGAGCACTGAGCAACCTGAGTACTGAGCACCCAACACCCAGAGTACTGATCACCCAGCACCCTGAGAACTGAGCACCCAGCACCCTGAGTACTGAGCACCCAGCACCCTGAGTACTGAGCACCCAGCACCCTGAGCACTGAGCACTGAGCACCCAGCACCTTGAGCACTGAGCACTGACCACCCAGCACCCCGAGCACTGAGCACCCAGCACCCCGAGCACTGAGCACCCAGCGCCCTGAGCACTGCGCACCCAGCACACTGAGCACTGAGCACCCAGCCCCCTGAGTACTGAGCACCCAGCACCATGAGTACTGAGCACCCAGCACCCTGAGCACTGAGCACCCTGAGGACTGAGCACCCAGCACCCTGAGCACTGAGCACCCAGCACCCTGAGTACTGAGCACCAATCACCCTGAGCACTGAGCAGCCAGCAGCCCGAGCACTGAGCACCCAGCACCCTGAGCACTGAGCACCCAGCACCCTGAGCACTGAGCACCCAGCACCCTGAGTACTGAGCACCCAGCACCCTGAGTACTGAGTACCCTGAGTACTGAGCACCGATCACCCTGAGCACTGAGCACCCAGCACCCTGAGTACTGAGTACCCTGAGTACTGAGCACCCAGCACCCTGAGCACTGAGCACCCAGCATCCTGAGTACTGAGCACCCTGAGTACTGAGCACCGATCACCCTGAGCACTGAGCACCCAGCACCCTGAGTACTGAGCACCCAGCACCCTGAGCACTGAGCACCCAGCACCCTGAGCACTGAGCACCCAGCACCCTGAGTACTGAGCACCCAGCACCCTGAGTACTGAGTACCCAGCACCCTGAGCACTGAGGACCCAGCACCCTGAGTACTGAGCACCGAGCACCCTGAGTACTGAGCACCCAGCACCCTGAGTACTGAGCACCCAGCACCCAGAGCACTGAGCACACAGCACCCCGAGCACGGAGCACCCAGGACCCCGAGCACTGAGTACTGAGCACCCAGCACCCTGAGTACTGAGCACCGAGCTAACCGAGCACTGAGCACCCTGAGTACTCAGCACCCAGCACCCCGATCACTGAGCACCCAGCACCCTGAGCACTGAGCACCCAGCACCCTGAGCACTGAGCACCCAGCACCCTGAGTACTGAGCACCCAGCACGCTGAGTACTGAGCACCCAGCACCCTGAGCACTGAGCACCCAGCACCCTGAGTACTGAGCACTGAGCACCCAGCACCCCGAGCACTGAGCACCCAGCACCCTGAGTACTGAGTACTCAGCACCCTGAGCACTGAGCACCCAGCACCCTGAGTACTGATCACCGAGCACCCCGAGCACTGAGCACCCAGCACCCTGAGCACTGAGCACCCAGCACCCTGAGTAATGAGCACCCAGCACCCTGAGTACTGATCACCGAGCACCCCGAGCACTGAGCACCCAGCACCCTGAGTACTGAGCACCCAGCACCCTGAATACTGAGCACCCAGCACCCTGAGTACTGAGCACCCAGCACCCTGAGCACTGAGCACAAAGCACGCTGAGTACTGAGCACTGAACACCCTGAGTACTGAGCACCGAGGACCCTGAGCACTGAGCACCCAGCACGCTGAGTACTGAGCACTGAGCACCCTGAGTACTGAGCACCTAGCACCCTGAGTACTGAGCAGCCAGCACCCTGAGCACTGAGCAGCCAGCACCCTCAGCACTGAGCACCCAGCACCCCGAGCACTGAGCACCCAGCACCCTGAGCACTGAGCACCCAGCACCCCGAGTACTGAGCACCGAGCACCCCGAGCTCTGAGCACCCAGCACCCTGAGTACTGAGCACCCAGTACCCTGAGTACTGAGCACCCCGAGGACTGAGCACCCAGCACCCCGAGCACTGAGCACCCAGCACCCTGAGTACTGAGAACAGATCACCCCGAGCACGGAGCACCCAGGACCCCGAGCACTGAGTACTGAGCACCCAGCACCCTGAGTACTGAGCACCGAGCTCCCCGAGCACTGAGCACCCAGCACCCTGAGCACTGAGCACCCAGCACCCTGAGCACTGAACACCCAGCACCCTGAGTACTGAGCACTGAGCACCCAGCACCCCGAGCACTGAGCACCCAGCACCCTGTGTACTGAGCACTGAGCACCCTGATTACTAAGCACCCAGCACCCTGAGTACTGAGCACCCAGGACCCTGAGCACTGAGCACCGAGCACCCCGAGCACTGAGCACTCAGCACCCTGAGCACTCAGCACCCATCACCCCGATCACTGAGCACCCAGCACCCTGAGCACTGAGCACCCAGCACCCTGAGCAGTGAGCACCCAGCACCCAGAGCACTGAGCACCCAGCACCCTGAGCACTGAGCACCCAGCACCCTGAGTACTGAGCACTCAGCACCCTGAGTACTGAGCACCCAGCACCCTGAGTACTGAGCACCGAGCACCCTGAGTACTGAGCACCGAGCACCCTGAGTACTGAGCACCCAGCACCCTGAGCACTGAGCACCCAGCACCCTGAGTACTGAGCACCCTGCACCCTGAGTACTGAGCACCCAGCACCCCGAGCACTGAGCACCCAGCACCCTGAGTACTGAGCACCTAGCACCCTGAGCACTGAGCACCGAGCACCCTGAGTACTGAACACCCAGCACCCTGAGCACAGAGCACTGAGCACCCAGCACCCTGAGCACTGAGAACTGAGCACCCAGCACCCCGAGCACTGAGCACCCAGCACCCTGAGCACCCAGCACCCTGAGCACTGAGCACCCTGAGCACTGAGCACCCTCAGCACTGAGCACTGAGCACCCAGCACGCTGAGTACAGAGCACTGAGCACACAGCACCCTGAGTACTGAGCACCCAGCACCCCGAGCACTGAGCACCCAGCGCCCCGAGCACTGAGCACCCAGCACCCTGAGCACTGAGCACACTGAGCACTGAGCACCGAGCACCCCGAGTACTGAGCACTGAGCAACCTGAGTACTGAGCACCCAACACCCAGAGTACTGATCACCCAGCACCCTGAGAACTGAGCACCCAGCACCCTGAGTACTGAGCACCCAGCACCCTGAGTACTGAGCACCCAGCACCCTGAGCACTGAGCACTGAGCACCCAGCACCTTGATCACTGAGCACTGACCACCCAGCACCCCGAGCACTGAGCACCCAGCACCCCGAGCACTGAGCACCCAGCGCCCTGAGCACTGAGCACCCAGCACACTGAGCGCTGAGCACCCAGCCCCCTGAGTACTGAGCACCCAGCACCATGAGTACTGAGCACCCAGCACCCTGAGCACTGAGCACCCTGAGGACTGAGCACCCAGCACCCTGAGCACTGAGCACCCAGCACCCTGAGTACTGAGCACCGATCACCCTGAGCACTGAGCACCCAGCACCCTGAGCACTGAGCACCCAGCACCCTGAGCACTGAGCACCCAGCACCCTGAGCACTGAGCACCCAGCACCCTGAGTACTGAGCACCCAGCACCCTGAGTACTGAGTACCCTGAGTACTGAGCACCGATCACCCTGAGCACTGAGCACCCAGCACCCTGAGTACTGAGTACCCTGAGTACTGAGCACCCAGCACCCTGAGCACTGAGCACCCAGCATCCTGAGTACTGAGCACCCTGAGTACTGAGCACCGATCACCCTGAGCACTGAGCACCCAGCACCCTGAGTACTGAGCACCCAGCACCCTGAGCACTGAGCACCCAGCACCCTGAGTACTGAGCACTGAGCACCCAGCACCCCGAGCACTGAGCACCCAGCACCCTGAGTACTGAGTACTCAGCACCCTGAGCACTGAGCACCCAGCACCCTGAGTACTGATCACCGAGCACCCCGAGCACTGAGCACCCAGCACCCTGAGCACTGAGCACCCAGCACCCTGAGTAATGAGCACCCAGCACCCTGAGTACTGATCACCGAGCACCCCGAGCACTGAGCACCCAGCACCCTGAGTACTGAGCACCCAGCACCCTGAATACTGAGCACCCAGCACCCTGAGTACTGAGCACCCAGCACCCTGAGCACTGAGCACAAAGCACGCTGAGTACTGAGCACTGAACACCCTGAGTACTGAGCACCGAGGACCCTGAGCACTGAGCACCCAGCACGCTGAGTACTGAGCACTGAGCACCCTGAGTACTGAGCACCTAGCACCCTGAGTACTGAGCAGCCAGCACCCTGAGCACTGAGCAGCCAGCACCCTCAGCACTGAGCACCCAGCACCCCGAGCACTGAGCACCCAGCACCCTGAGCACTGAGCACCCAGCACCCCGAGTACTGAGCACCGAGCACCCCGAGCTCTGAGCACCCAGCACCCTGAGTACTGAGCACCCAGTACCCTGAGTACTGAGCACCCCGAGGACTGAGCACCCAGCACCCCGAGCACTGAGCACCCAGCACCCTGAGTACTGAGAACAGATCACCCCGAGCACGGAGCACCCAGGACCCCGAGCACTGAGTACTGAGCACCCAGCACCCTGAGTACTGAGCACCGAGCTCCCCGAGCACTGAGCACCCAGCACCCTGAGCACTGAGCACCCAGCACCCTGAGCACTGAACACCCAGCACCCTGAGTACTGAGCACTGAGCACCCAGCACCCCGAGCACTGAGCACCCAGCACCCTGTGTACTGAGCACTGAGCACCCTGATTACTAAGCACCCAGCACCCTGAGTACTGAGCACCCAGGACCCTGAGCACTGAGCACCGAGCACCCCGAGCACTGAGCACTCAGCACCCTGAGCACTCAGCACCCATCACCCCGATCACTGAGCACCCAGCACCCTGAGCACTGAGCACCCAGCACCCTGAGCAGTGAGCACCCAGCACCCAGAGCACTGAGCACCCAGCACCCTGAGCACTGAGCACCCAGCACCCTGAGTACTGAGCACTCAGCACCCTGAGTACTGAGCACCCAGCACCCTGAGTACTGAGCACCGAGCACCCTGAGTACTGAGCACCGAGCACCCTGAGTACTGAGCACCCAGCACCCTGAGCACTGAGCACCCAGCACCCTGAGTACTGAGCACCCTGCACCCTGAGTACTGAGCACCCAGCACCCCGAGCACTGAGCACCCAGCACCCTGAGTACTGAGCACCTAGCACCCTGAGCACTGAGCACCGAGCACCCTGAGTACTGAACACCCAGCACCCTGAGCACAGAGCACTGAGCACCCAGCACCCTGAGCACTGAGAACTGAGCACCCAGCACCCCGAGCACTGAGCACCCAGCACCCTGAGCACCCAGCACCCTGAGCACTGAGCACCCTGAGCACTGAGCACCCTCAGCACTGAGCACTGAGCACCCAGCACGCTGAGTACAGAGCACTGAGCACACAGCACCCTGAGTACTGAGCACCCAGCACCCCGAGCACTGAGCACCCAGCGCCCCGAGCACTGAGCACCCAGCACCCTGAGCACTGAGCACACTGAGCACTGAGCACCGAGCACCCCGAGTACTGAGCACTGAGCAACCTGAGTACTGAGCACCCAACACCCAGAGTACTGATCACCCAGCACCCTGAGAACTGAGCACCCAGCACCCTGAGTACTGAGCACCCAGCACCCTGAGTACTGAGCACCCAGCACCCTGAGCACTGAGCACTGAGCACCCAGCACCTTGAGCACTGAGCACTGACCACCCAGCACCCCGAGCACTGAGCACCCAGCACCCCGAGCACTGAGCACCCAGCGCCCTGAGCACTGAGCACCCAGCACACTGAGCGCTGAGCACCCAGCCCCCTGAGTACTGAGCACCCAGCACCATGAGTACTGAGCACCCAGCACCCTGAGCACTGAGCACCCTGAGGACTGAGCACCCAGCACCCTGAGCACTGAGCACCCAGCACCCTGAGTACTGAGCACCGATCACCCTGAGCACTGAGCACCCAGCACCCCGAGCACTGAGCACCCAGCACCCTGAGCACTGAGCACCCAGCACCCTGAGCACTGAGCACCCAGCACCCTGAGTACTGAGCACCCAGCACCCTGAGTACTGAGTACCCTGAGTACTGAGCACCGATCACCCTGAGCACTGAGCACCCAGCACCCTGAGTACTGAGTACCCTGAGTACTGAGCACCCAGCACCCTGAGCACTGAGCACCCATCATCCTGAGTACTGAGCACCCTGAGTACTGAGCACCGATCACCCTGAGCACTGAGCACCCAGCACCCTGAGTACTGAGCACCCAGCACCCTGAGCACTGAGCACCCAGCACCCTGAGTACTGAGCACTGAGCACCCAGCACCCCGAGCACTGAGCACCCAGCACCCTGAGTACTGAGTACTCAGCACCCTGAGCACTGAGCACCCAGCACCCTGAGTACTGATCACCGAGCACCCCGAGCACTGAGCACCCAGCACCCTGAGCACTGAGCACCCAGCACCCTGAGTAATGAGCACCCAGCACCCTGAGTACTGATCACCGAGCACCCCGAGCACTGAGCACCCAGCACCCTGAGTACTGAGCACCCAGCACCCTGAATACTGAGCACCCAGCACCCTGAGTACTGAGCACCCAGCACCCTGAGCACTGAGCACAAAGCACGCTGAGTACTGAGCACTGAACACCCTGAGTACTGAGCACCCAGCACGCTGAGTACTGAGCACTGAGCACCCTGAGTACTGAGCACCTAGCACCCTGAGTACTGAGCAGCCAGCACCCTGAGCACTGAGCAGCCAGCACCCTCAGCACTGAGCACCCAGCACCCCGAGCACTGAGCACCCAGCACCCTGAGCACTGAGCACCCAGCACCCCGAGTACTGAGCACCGAGCACCCCGAGCTCTGAGCACCCAGCACCCTGAGTACTGAGCACCCAGTACCCTGAGTACTGAGCACCCCGAGGACTGAGCACCCAGCACCCCGAGCACTGAGCACCCAGCACCCTGAGTACTGAGAACAGATCACCCCGAGCACGGAGCACCCAGGACCCCGAGCACTGAGTACTGAGCACCCAGCACCCTGAGTACTGAGCACCGAGCTCCCCGAGCACTGAGCACCCAGCACCCTGAGCACTGAGCACCCAGCACCCTGAGCACTGAACACCCAGCACCCTGAGTACTGAGCACTGAGCACCCAGCACCCCGAGCACTGAGCACCCAGCACCCTGTGTACTGAGCACTGAGCACCCTGATTACTAAGCACCCAGCACCCTGAGTACTGAGCACCCAGGACCCTGAGCACTGAGCACCGAGCACCCCGAGCACTGAGCACTCAGCACCCTGAGCACTCAGCACCCATCACCCCGATCACTGAGCACCCAGCACCCTGAGCACTGAGCACCCAGCACCCTGAGCAGTGAGCACCCAGCACCCAGAGCACTGAGCACCCAGCACCCTGAGCACTGAGCACCCAGCACCGTGAGTACTGAGCACTCAGCACCCTGAGTACTGAGCACCCAGCACCCTGAGTACTGAGCACCGAGCACCCTGAGTACTGAGCACCGAGCACCCTGAGTACTGAGCACCCAGCACCCTGAGCACTGAGCACCCAGCACCCTGAGTACTGAGCACCCTGCACCCTGAGTACTGAGCACCCAGCACCCCGAGCACTGAGCACCCAGCACCCTGAGTACTGAGCACCTAGCACCCTGAGCACTGAGCACCGAGCACCCTGAGTACTGAACACCCAGCACCCTGAGCACAGAGCACTGAGCACCCAGCACCCTGAGCACTGAGAACTGAGCACCCAGCACCCCGAGCACTGAGCACCCAGCACCCTGAGCACCCAGCACCCTGAGCACTGAGCACCCTGAGCACTGAGCACCCTCAGCACTGAGCACTGAGCACCCAGCACGCTGAGTACAGAGCACTGAGCACACAGCACCCTGAGTACTGAGCACCCAGCACCCCGAGCACTGAGCACCCAGCGCCCCGAGCACTGAGCACCCAGCACCCTGAGCACTGAGCACACTGAGCACTGAGCACCGAGCACCCCGAGTACTGAGCACTGAGCAACCTGAGTACTGAGCACCCAACACCCAGAGTACTGATCACCCAGCACCCTGAGAACTGAGCACCCAGCACCCTGAGTACTGAGCACCCAGCACCCTGAGTACTGAGCACCCAGCACCCTGAGCACTGAGCACTGAGCACCCAGCACCTTGAGCACTGAGCACTGACCACCCAGCACCCCGAGCACTGAGCACCCAGCACCCCGAGCACTGAGCACCCAGCGCCCTGAGCACTGAGCACCCAGCACACTGAGCGCTGAGCACCCAGCCCCCTGAGTACTGAGCACCCAGCACCATGAGTACTGAGCACCCAGCCACCCTGAGCACTGAGCACCCTGAGGACTGAGCACCCAGCACCCTGAGCACTGAGCACCCAGCACCCTGAGTACTGAGCACCGATCACCCTGAGCACTGAGCACCCAGCACCCCGAGCACTGAGCACCCAGCACCCTGAGCACTGAGCACCCAGCACCCTGAGCACTGAGCACCCAGCACCCTGAGTACTGAGCACCCAGCACCCTGAGTACTGAGTACCCTGAGTACTGAGCACCGATCACCCTGAGCACTGAGCACCCAGCACCCTGAGTACTGAGTACCCTGAGTACTGAGCACCCAGCACCCTGAGCACTGAGCACCCAGCATCCTGAGTACTGAGCACCCTGAGTACTGAGCACCGATCACCCTGAGCACTGAGCACCCAGCACCCTGAGTACTGAGCACCCAGCACCCTGAGCACTGAGCACCCAGCACCCTGAGCACTGAGCACCCAGCACCCTGAGTACTGAGCACCCAGCACCCTGAGTACTGAGTACCCAGCACCCTGAGCACTGAGGACCCAGCACCCTGAGTACTGAGCACCGAGCACCCTGAGTACTGAGCACCCAGCACCCTGAGTACTGAGAACCCAGCACCCAGAACACTGAGCACACAGCACCCCGAGCACGGAGCACCCAGGACCCCGAGCACTGAGTACTGAGCACCCAGCACCCTGAGTACTGAGCACCGAGCTAACCGAGCACTGAGCACCCTGAGTACTCAGCACCCAGCACCCCGATCACTGAGCACCCAGCACCCTGAGCACTGAGCACCCAGCACCCTGAGCACTGAGCACCCAGCACCCTGAGTACTGAGCACCCAGCACGCTGAGTACTGAGCACCCAGCACCCTGAGCACTGAGCACCCAGCACCCTGAGTACTGAGCACTGAGCACCCAGCACCCCGAGCACTGAGCACCCAGCACCCTGTGTACTGAGCACTGAGCAACCTGAGTACTAATCACCCAGCACCCTGAGTACTGAGCACCCAGCACCCTGAGCACTGAGCACCGAGCACCCCGAGCACTGAGCACCCAGCACCCTGAGCACTCAGCACCCAGCACCCCGAGCACTGAGCACCCAGCACCCTGAGCACTGAGCACCCAGCACCATGAGCACGGAGAAACCCCGAGTACTGAGCACCCAGCACCCTGAGCACTGAGCACCCAGCACCTTGAGTACTGAGCACCGAGCACCTCGAGCACTAAGCACCCAGCACCCTGAGTACTGACCACCCAGCACCCTGAGCACTGAGCACCCAGAACCCTGAGCACTGAGCACCCAGCACCCTGAGCACGGAGCACCCAGCACCCTGAGTACTGAGCACCCAACACCCAGACTACTGAGCTCCCAGCACCCTGAGCACTGAGCACCCAGCACCCTGAGTACTGAGCACCCAGCACCCTGAGTACTGAACACCCAGCACCCTGAGCACTGAGCACTGAGCACCCTGAGCACTGAGTACTGAGCACTGAGCACCCTGAGCACTGAGCACCCAGCACCCTGAGTACTGAGCACCCAGCACCCCGAGCACTGAGCACCCAGCGCCCCGAGCACTGAGCACCCAGCACCCCGAGCACTGAGCACTGAGCACCCTGAGCACTGAGCACCCAGCACCCCGAGTACTGAGCACTGAGCACCCTGAGTACTGAGCACCAAGCACCCCGAGTACTGAGCACTGAGCACCCTGAGTACTGAGGCACCCAGCACCCTGAGCACTGAGCACCCAGCACCCTGAGTACT
>NW_024544678.1:0-49805 GCF_018167655.1 Microtus oregoni
CACCCTGAGCACTGAGCACTGAGCACCCAGCACCCTGAGCACTAAGCACTGAGCACCCCAGCACCCTGAGCACTGAGCACCCAGCACCCCGAGCACTGAGCACCCAGCACCCTGAGCACCCAGCACCCTGAGCACTGAGCACCCTGAGCACTGAGCACTGAGCACCCAGCACCCTGAGTACTGAGCACCCAACACTCTGAGCACTGAGCACCCAGCACGCTGAGTACTGAGCCCTGAGCACCCAGCACCCTGAGTACTGAGCACCCAGCACCCCGAGCACTGAGCACCCAGCAACCTGTGTACTGAGCATCGAGCACCCCGAGCACTGAGCAACCAGCACCCCGAGCACTGAGCACCCAGCACCCCTAGCACTGAGCACCACCCCAGCAACCCCGAGCACTGAGCACCCTGAGTACTAAGCACCGAGCACCCTGAGCACTGAGCATCCAGCACCCTGAGCACTGAGCACCCAGCACCCTGAGTACTGAGCACCCAGCACCCCGAGCACTGAGCACCCAGCACCCTGAGTACTGAGCACCCAGCACCCTGATCACTGAGCATCGAGCACCCTGATCACTGAGCACCCAGCAACCTGAGGACTGAGCACCCAGCAAACCGTGCACTGAGCTCCCAGCACCCTGAGCACTGAGCACCCTGAGTACTGAGCACTGAGCACCCTGAGTACTGAGCACTGAGCACCCTGAGTAGTGAGCACCCAGCACCCTGAGTACTGAGCACCCAGCACCCTGAGAACTGAGCACCGAGCACCCTGAGCACGCAGCACCCTGAGCACTGAGCACCCAGCACCCCGAGCAGTGAGCACCCAGCACCCTGAGCCCTGAGCACCCTGAGTACTGAGCACTGAGCACCCTGAGTACTGAGCACCCAGCACCCTGAGTACTGAGCACCCAGCACCCTGAGTACTGAGCACCCAGCACCCTGAGCAATGAGCACCCTGAGTACTGAGCACCCAGCACCCTGAGCAATGAGCACCCAGCACCCTGAGTACTGAGCAACCAGCACCCTGAGCACTGAGCACCCAGCACCCTGAGTACTGAGCATCCAGCACCCTGAGCACTGAGCACCCAGCTCCCTGAGTACTGAGCACTGAGCACCCAGCACCCCGAGCACTGAGCACCCAGCACCCTGTGTACTGAGCACTGAGTACCCAGCACCGCGAGCACTGAGCACCCAGCACCCTGAGCACTGAGCACCCTGAGTACTGAGCACTGAGCACCCTGCACCTTGAGTACTGAGCACCCAGCACCCTGAGCACTGAGCACCCTGAGTACTGAGCACCGAGCACCCTGACCACTGAGCACCCAGCACGCTGAGTACTGAGCACTGAGCACCCTGAGCACTGAGCACCCAGCACCCTGAGTACTGAGCACCGAGCACCCTGAGTACTGAGCACCAGCACTCTGAGCACTGAGCACCCAGCACCCTGAGCACTGAGCACTGAGCACCCCGAGTACTGAGCACCGAGCACCCCGAGCACTGAGCACCCAGCACCCCGAGCACTGATCACCCAGCACCCTGAGCACTGAGCACCCTTAGTACTGAGCACTGAGCACCCTGAGTACTGAGCACTGAGCACCCTGAGTACTGAGCACCCAGCACCCTGTGTACTGAGCACTGAGTACCCAGCACCCCGAGCACTGAGCACCCAGCACCCTGAGCACTGAGCACCCTGAGTACTGAGCACTGAGCACCCTGCACCCTGAGTACTGAGCACCCAGCACCCTGAGCACTGAGCACCCTGAGTACTGAGCACCGAGCACCCTGACCACTGAGCACCCAGCACGCTGAGTACTGAGCGCTGAGCACCCTGAGCACTGAGCACCCAGCACCCTGAGTACTGAGCACCGAGCACCCTGAGTACTGAGCACCCAGCACCCTGAGCACTGAGCACCCAGCACCCTGAGCACTGAGCACCCAGCACCCTGAGCACTGAGCACCCTGCACCACCCTCAGCACTGAGCACCCAGCACCCCGAGCAAGGAGCACACAGCAACCTGAGTACTGAGAAGAGATCACCCTGAGTACTGAGCACCCAGCACCCTGAGTACTGAGCCCCCAGCACCCTGAGTACTGAGCACCCAGCACCCTCAGTACTGAGCACTGAGCACCCCGAGTACTGAGCACCCATCACCCCGAGCACTGAGCACCCAGCAACCTGAGTACTGAGAAGAGATCACCCTGAGTACTGAGCACCCAGCACCCTGAGTACTGAGCCCCCAGCACCCTGAGTACTGAGCACCCAGCACCCCGAGCACTGAGCACCCAGCACCCGGAGAATGAGCACCCAGCACCCTGAGTACTGAGCACCGAGCTCCCCGAGCACTGAGCACCCCGAGTACTGAGCACCCATCACCCCGAGCACTGAGCACCCAGCACCCTGAATACTGAGATCCGAGCACCCTGAGTACTGAGCACCCAGCACCCTGAGTACTGAGCCCCAGCACCCTGAGTACTGAGCACCCAGCACCCCGAGCACTGAGCACCCAGCACCCGGAGAATGAGCACCCAGCACCCTGAGTACTGAGCACCGAGCTCCCCGAGCACTGAGCACCCTGAGTACTGAGCACCCAGCACCCCGATCACTGAGCACCCAGCACCCTGAGCACTGATCACCCAGCACCCTGAGCACTGAGCACAAAGCACCCTGAGTACTGAGCACCCAACAACCAGAGTACTGAGCACCCAGCACCCTGAGCACTGAGCACCCAGCACCCTGAGTACTGAGCACCCCAGCACCCTGTGCACTGAGCACTGAGCATTCAGCACCCGGAGCACTGAGCACCCTGAGCTCTTAGAACCCTGAGTACTGAGCACCCAGCACCCTGAGTACTGAGCACTCAGCACCCTGAGCACTGAGCACCCAGCACCCTGAGTACTGAGCACCCAGCACCCTGAGTACTGAGCACCGAGCACCCCGAGCACTGAGCACCCAGCACCCCTGAGCACTGAGCACCCAGCACCCTGAGCACTGAGCACCGAGCACCCCGAGCACTGAGCACCCAGCACCCGAGAACTGAGCACCCAGCACCCTGAGCACTGAGCACCCAGCACCCCGAGTACTGAGCACCCAGCACCCCGAGTACTGAGCACTGAGCACCCTGAGTACTGAGCACCCAGCACCCCGAGTACTGAGCACTGAGCACTATGAGTACTGAGCACCCAGCACCCTGAGTACTGAGCACCCAGTACCCTGAGCACTGAACACACAGAACCCTGAGTACTGAGCACCCCGAGCACTGAGCACCCAGCACCCTGAGCACTGAGGACCCAGCACCCTGAGTACTGAGCACCCCAGCACCCCGAGCACTGAGCACCGAGCACCCCGAGCACTGAGCACTTAGCACCCCGAGCACTGAGCACCCAGCACCCTGAGTACTGAGCACCCAATGTACTGAGCACTGAGCACCCTGAGCACTGAGCACCCTGCACCCTGAGTACTGAGCACCCAGCAACCTGAGTACTGAGCACCCAATGTACTGAGCACCGAGCACCCTGAGCACTGAGCACCCAGCACCCTGAGTACTGAGCACCCAGCACCCTGAGCACTGAGCACCCTGAGTACTGAGCACTGAGCACCCTGAGTACTGAGCAATGAGCACCCTGAGGACTGAGCACCCAGCACCCTGAGTACTGAGCACCCAGCACCCTGAGCACTGAGCACCCAGGACCCGGAGCAATGAATACCCTGAGTACTGAGCACCCAGCACCCTGAGCACAGAGCACCGAGCACCCCGAGCACTGAGCACCCAGCACCCGGAGTACTGAGCACCCAGCACCCTGAGTACTAAGCACCGAGCACCCTGAGTACTGAGCACCCAGTACCCTGAGCACTGAACACACAGCACCCTGAGTAATGAGCTCCCCGAGCACTGAGCACCCAGCACCCTGAGCACTGAGGACCCAGCACCCTGAGTACTGAGCACCCAGCACCCTGAGCACTGAGCACCCAGCACCCTGAGTACTGAGCACCCAGCACCCTGAGCACTGAGCACCCAGCACCCTGAGTACTGAGCATCCAGCACCCTGAGCACTGAGCAGCCAGCACCCTGAGTACTGAGCACTGAGCACCCAGCACCCAGAGCACTGAGCACTCAGCACCCTGTGTACTGAGCACTGAGCACCCAGCACCCTGAGCACTGAGCACCCTGAGTACTGAGCACCCAGCACCCTGAGCACTGAGCACCCAGCACCCCGAGCACTGAGCACCCAGCACCCTGAGCACTGAGCACTGAGCACCCTGAGTACTGAGCACTGAGCACCCTGAGCACTGAGCACAGAGCACCCTGAGTACTGAGCACTGAGCACCCTGAGCACTGAGCAACCAGCACCCTGAGTACTGAGCACCCAGCACCCTGAGCACTGAGGACCGAGCACCCTGAGTACTAAGCACCCAGCACCCTGAGTACTGAGCACCCAGCACCCTGAGCACTGAGCACCCAGCACGCTGAGTACTGAGCACTGAGCACCCTGAGTACTGAGCACCGAGCACCCTGAGCACTGAGCACCCAGCACGCTGAGTACTGAGCTCTGAGCACTCTGAGTACTGAGCACCGAGCACCCTGAGTACTGAGCACCCAGCACTCTGAGCACTGAGCACCCAGCACCCTGAGCACTGAGCACCCAGCACCCTGAGCACTGAGCACCCAGCAACCCGAGCACTGAGCACCCAGCACCCCGAGCACTGAGCACCCAGCACCCTGAGCACTGAGCACTGAGCACCCTAAGTACTGAGCACTGAGCACCCTGAGTACTGAGCACCCAGCACACTGAGTACTGAGCACCCAACGAACTGAGCACCGAGTACCCCGAGCACTGAGCACCCAGCACCCTGAGTACTGAGCACCCAGCACCCCGAGCACTGAGCTCCCAGCACCCTGAGTAGTGAGCACCGAGCACCCTGAGTACTGAGCACCCAGCACCCTGAGTACTGAGCACCCAGCGTACTGAGCACCGAGCACCCAGCACCCTGAGTACTGAGCACCCAGCACCCTGAGCACTGAGCACCCAGCACCCTGAGTACTGAGCACTGAGCTCCCTGAGTACTGAGCAACGAGCACCCCGAGCACTGAGCACCCAGCACCCCGAGCACCGAGCACCCAGCACCCTGAGCACTGAGCACCCAGCACACTGAGCACTGAGCACCCAGCACCCTGAGTACTGAGCACCCAGCACCTGAGTACTGAGCACCCAACGTACTGAGCACCGAGCACCCTGACCACTGAGCACCCAGCACCCTGAGTACTGAGCACCCAGCACCCTGAGCAATGAGCACCCTGTGTACTGAGCACCCAGCACCTTGAGCACTGAGCACCCAGCACCCCGAGCACTGAGCACCCAGAACCCTGAGTACTGAGCACCCAGCACCCTGAGCACTGAGCACCGAGCACCCTGAGTACTGAACACCCAGCACCCTGAGCACTGAGCACTGAGCACCCAGCACCCTGAGCACTGAGCACTGAGCACCCAGCACCCCGAGCACTGAGCACCCAGCACCCTGAGCACCCAGCACCCTGAGCACTGAGCACCCTGAGCACTCTGCACCCTGAGCACTGAGCACTGAGCACCCAGCACCCTGAGTACTGAGCACCCAACACTCTGAGCACTGAGCACCCAGCACGCTGAGTACTGAGCACTGAACACACAGCACCCTGAGTACTGAGCAACCAGCACCTCGAGCACTGAGCACCCAGCGCCCCGAGCACTGAGCACCCAGCACCCCGAGCACTGAGCACTGAGCACACTAAGCACTGAGCACCCAGCACCCCGAGTACTGAGCACTGAGCACCCTGAGTACTGAGCACCCAGCACCCCGAGTACTGAGCACTGAGCACCCTGAGTACTGAGCACCCAGCACCCTGAGCACTGAGAACCCTGAGTACTGAGCACCGAGCACCCTGACTACTGAGCACCCAGCACCCTGAGAACTGAGCACGTAGCACCCCGAGGACTGAGCACCCAGCACCCTGAGCACTGAGCACCCAGCACCTTGAGTACTGAGCACCGAGCACCCCGAGAACTGAGCACCCAGCACGCTGAATACTGAGCACCCAGCACCCTGAGCACTGAGCACCAAGCACCCCGAGCACTGAGCACCCAGCACCCCGAGCACTGAGCACCCAGCACCCTGAGTACTGAGCACCCAACACCCAGAGTCCAGAGCACCCAGCACCCTGAGCACTGAGCACTCAGCACCCTGAGTACTGAGCACCCAGCACCCTGAGTACTGAGCACCCAGCATCCTGAGCACTGAGCACTGAGCACCCAACACCCTGAGCACTGAGCACTGAGCACCCAGCACCCCGAGCACTGAGCACCCAGCACCCCGCGCACTGAGCACCCAGCACCCTGAGCACTGAGCACCCAGCACCCTGAGTACTGAGCACCCAGCACCATGAGTACTGAGCACCCAGCACCCTGAGTACTGAGCACTCAGCACCCTGAGTACTGAGCACCGAGCACCCCGAGCACTGAGCACCCAGCACCCTGAGCACTGAGCACCCTGAGGACTGAGTACCCAGCACCCTGAGCACTGAGCACCCAGCACCCTGAGTACTGAGCACCCAGCACCCTGAGCACTGAGCACCCAGGACCCCGAGCACTGAGCACCCAGCACCCTGAGCACTGAGCACCCAGCACCCTGAGTACTGAGCACCCAGCACCCTGAGCACTGAGCACCAAGCACCCTGAGCACTGAGAACCCAGCACCCTGAGTACTGAGCACCCAGCACCCTGAGTACTGAGTACCCAGCACACTGAGCACTGAGCACCCAGCACCCTGAGTACTGAGCACCGAGCACCCTGAATACTGAGCACCCAGGACCCTTAGTACTGAGCACCCAGCACCCTGAGCACTGAGCACCCGGCACCCTGAGTACTGAGCACCCAGCACCACCCTCAGCACTGAGCACCCAGCACCCCGAGCACTGAGCACCCAGCACCCCGAGCACTGAGCACCCAGCACCCTGAGTACTGAGCACCCAGCACCCTGAGTACTGAGCACTGAGCACCCTGAGTACTGAGCACCCAGCACCCTGAGCACTGAGAACGGAGCACCCCGAGGACTGGGCACCCAGCACCCTGAGCACTGAGCACCCAGCACCTTGAGTACTGAGCACCGAGCACCCCGAGAACTGAGCACCCAGCACGCTGAATACTGAGCACCCAGCACCCTGAGCACTGAGCACCCAGCACCCCGAGCACTGAGCACCCAGCACCCCGAGCACTGAGCACCCAGCACCCTGAGTACTGAGCACCCAACACCCAGAGTCCTGAGCACCCAGCACCCTGAGCACTGAGCACCCAGCACCCTGTGTACTGAGCACCCAGCACCCTGAGTACTGAGCACCCAGCACCCTGAGCACTGAGCACTGAGCACCCAACACCCTGAGCACTGAGCACTGAGCACCCAGCACCCCGAGCACTGAGCACCCAGCACCCCGCGCACTGAGCACCCAGCACCCTGAGAACTGAGCACCCAGCACCCTGAGTACTGAGCACCCAGCACCATGAGTACTGAGCACCCAGCACCCTGAGTACTGAGCACTCAGCACCCTGAGTACTGAGCACCGAGCACCCCGAGCACTGAGCACCCAGCACCCTGAGCACTGAGCACCCTGAGGACTGAGTACCCAGCACCCTGAGCACTGAGCACCCAGCACCCTGAGTACTGAGCACCGATCACCCTGAGCACTGAGCACACAGGACCCCGAGCATTGAGCACCCAGCACCCTGAGTACAGAGCACCCAGCACCCCGAGTACTGAGCACCCAGCACCCCAAGCACTGAGCAGCCAGCACCCTGAGTACTGAGCACCCTGAGTACTGAGCACCAAGCACCCTGAGAACTGAGCACCCAGCACCCTGAGTACTGAGCACCCAGCCCCCTGAGTACTGAGTACCCAGCACCCTGAGCACTGAGCACCCAGCACCCTGAGTACTGAGCACCGAGCACCCTGAATACTGAGCACCCAGGACGCTTAGTACTGAGCACCCAGCACCCTGAGCTCTGAGCACCCAGCACCCTGAGTACTGAGCACTGAGCACCCCGAGTACTGAGCACCCATCACCCCGAGCACTGAGCACCCAGCAACCTGAGTACTGAGAAGAGATCACCCTGAGTACTGAGCACCCAGAACCCTGAGTACTGAGCACCCAGCACCCTGAGTACTGAGCACTGAGCACCCCGAGTACTGAGCACCCAGCACCCTGAGTACTGAGCACCCAGCACCCTGAGTACTGAGCACTGAGCACCCCGAGTACTGAGCACCCATCACCCCGAGCACTGAGCACCCAGCAACCTGAGTACTGAGAAGAGATCACCCTGAGTACTGAGCACCCAGAACCCTGAGTACTGAGCCGCCAGCACCCTGAGTACTGAGCACTAAGCACCCAGAGCACTGAGCACCCAGCACCCCGAGCACGGAGCACCCAGGACCCCGAGCACTGAGTACTGAGCACCCAGCACCCTGAGTACTGAGCACCGAGCTCCCCGAGCACTGAGCACCCTGAGTACTGAGCACCAAGCACCCCGATCACTGAGCACCCAGCACCCTGAGCACTGATCACCCAGCACCCTGAGCACTGAGCACCCAGCACCCTGAGTACTGAGCACCCAACAACCAGAGTACTGAGCACCCAGCACCCTGAGCACTGAGCACCCAGCACCCTGAGTACTGAGCACCCAGCACCCTGAGTACTGAGCACCCAGCACCCTGAGCACTGAGCACTGAGCACCCAACACCCTGAGCACTGAGCACTGAGCACCCAGCACCCCGAGCACTGAGCACCCAGCACCCCGAGCACTGAGCACCGAGCACCCTGAGCACTGAGCACCCAGCACCCTGAGCACTGAGCACCCAGCACCCTGAGCACTGAGCACCCAGCACCCTGAGTACTGAGCATCCAGCACCCTGAGCACTGAGCAGCCAGCACCCTGAGTACTGAGCACTGAGCACCCAGCACCCAGAGCACTGAGCACTCAGCACCCTGTGTACTGAGCACTGAGCACCCAGCACCCTGAGCACTGAGCACCCTGAGTACTGAGCACCCAGCACCCTGAGCACTGAGCACCCAGCACCCCGAGCACTGAGCACCCAGCACCCTGAGCACTGAGCACTGAGCACCCTGAGTACTGAGCACTGAGCACCCTGAGCACTGAGCACAGAGCACCCTGAGTACTGAGCACTGAGCACCCTGAGCACTGAGCACCCAGCACCCTGAGTACTGAGCACTGAGCACCCTGAGTACTGAGCACCGAGCACCCTGAGCACTGAGCACCCAGCACGCTGAGTACTGAGCTCTGAGCACTCTGAGTACTGAGCACCGAGCACCCTGAGTACTGAGCACCCAGCACTCTGAGCACTGAGCACCCAGCACCCTGAGCACTGAGCACCCAGCACCCCGAGCACTGAGCACCCAGCAACCCGAGCACTGAGCACCCAGCACCCCGAGCACTGAGCACCCAGCACCCTGAGCACTGAGCACTGAGCACCCTAAGTACTGAGCACTGAGCACCCTGAGTACTGAGCACCCAGCACCCTGAGTACTGAGCACCCAACGTACTGAGCACCGAGTACCCCGAGCACTGAGCACCCAGCACCCTGAGTACTGAGCACCCAGCACCCCGAGCACTGAGCTCCCAGCACCCTGAGTAGTGAGCACCGAGCACCCTGAGTACTGAGCACCCAGCACCCTGAGTACTGAGCACCCAGCGTACTGAGCACCGAGCACCCAGCACCCTGAGTACTGAGCACCCAGCACCCTGAGCACTGAGCACCCAGCACCCTGAGTACTGAGCACTGAGCACCCTGAGTACTGAGCACCGAGCACCCCGAGCACTGAGCACCCAGCACCCCGAGCACCGAGCACCCAGCACCCTGAGCACTGAGCACCCAGCACCCTGAGCACTGAGCACCCAGCACCCTGAGTACTGAGCACCCAGCACCTGAGTACTGAGCACCCAACGTACTGAGCACCGAGCACCCTGACCACTGAGCACCCAGCACCCTGAGTACTGAGCACCCAGCACCCTGAGCAATGAGCACCCTGTGTACTGAGCACCCAGCACCTTGAGCACTGAGCACCCAGCACCCCGAGCACTGAGCACCCAGAACCCTGAGTACTGAGCACCCAGCACCCTGAGCACTGAGCACCGAGCACCCTGAGTACTGAACACCCAGCACCCTGAGCACTGAGCACTGAGCACCCAGCACCCTGAGCACTGAGCACTGAGCACCCAGCACCCCGAGCACTGAGCACCCAGCACCCTGAGCACCCAGCACCCTGAGCACTGAGCACCCTGAGCACTGAGCACCCTGAGCACTGAGCACTGAGCACCCAGCACCCTGAGTACTGAGCACCCAACACTCTGAGCACTGAGCACCCAGCACGCTGAGTACTGAGCACTGAACACACAGCACCCTGAGTACTGAGCAACCAGCACCTCGAGCACTGAGCACCCAGCGCCCCGAGCACTGAGCACCCAGCACCCCGAGCACTGAGCACTGAGCACACTAAGCACTGAGCACCCAGCACCCCGAGTACTGAGCACTGAGCACCCTGAGTACTGAGCACCCAGCACCCCGAGTACTGAGCACTGAGCAACCTGAGTACTGAGCACCCAGCACCCTGAGCACTGAGAACCCTGAGTAATGAGCACCGAGCACCCTGACTACTGAGCACCCAGCACCCTGAGCACTGAGCACGTAGCACCCCGAGGACTGAGCACCCAGCACCCTGAGCACTGAGCACCCAGCACCTTGAGTACTGAGCACCGAGCACCCCGAGAACTGAGCACCCAGCACGCTGAATACTGAGCACCCAGCACCCTGAGCACTGAGCACCAAGCACCCCGAGCACTGAGCACCCAGCACCCCTAGCACTGAGCACCCAGCACCCTGAGTACTGAGCACCCAACACCCAGAGTCCAGAGCACCCAGCAACCTGAGCACTGAGCACTCAGCACCCTGAGTACTGAGCACCCAGCACCCTGAGTACTGAGCACCCAGCACCCTGAGCACTGAGCACTGAGCACCCAACACCCTGAGCACTGAGCAATGAGCACCCAGCACCCCGAGCACTGAGCACCCAGCACACCGCGCACTGAGCACCCAGCACCCTGAGCACTGAGCACCCAGCACCCTGAGTACTGAGCACCCAGCACCATGAGTACTGAGCACCCAGCACCCTGAGTACTGAGCACTCAGCACCCTGAGTACTGAGCACCGAGCACCCCGAGCACTGAGCACCCAGCACCCTGAGCACTGAGCACCCTGAGGACTGAGTACCCAGCACCCTGAGCACTGAGCACCCAGCACCCTGAGTACTGAGCACCCAGCACCCTGAGCACTGAGCACCCAGGACCCCGAGCACTGAGCACCCAGCACCCTGAGCACTGAGCACCCAGCACCCTGAGTACTGAGCACCCAGCACCCTGAGCACTGAGCACCAAGCACCCTGAGCACTGAGAACCCAGCACCCTGAGTACTGAGCACCCAGCACCCTGAGTACTGAGTACCCAGCACCCTGAGCACTGAGCACCCAGCACCCTGAGTACTGAGCACCCTGAATACTGAGCACCCAGGACCCTTAGTACTGAGCACCCAGCACCCTGAGCACTGAGCACCCGGCACCCTGAGTACTGAGCACCCAGCACCACCCTCAGCACTGAGCACCCAGCACCCCGAGCACTGAGCACCCAGCACCCCGAGCACTGAGCACCCAGCACCCTGAGTACTGAGCACCCAGCACCCTGAGTACTGAGCACCCAGGACCCCGAGCACTGAGCACCCAGCACCCTGAGCACTGAGCACCCAGCACCCTGAGTACTGAGCACCCAGCACCCTGAGCACTGAGCACCAAGCACCCTGAGCACTGAGAACCCAGCACCCTGAGTACTGAGCACCCAGCACCCTGAGCACTGAGCACCCAGGACCCCGAGCACTGAGCACCCAGCACCCTGAGCACTGAGCACCCAGCACCCTGAGTACTGAGCACCCAGCACCCTGAGCACTGAGCACCAAGCACCCTGAGCACTGAGAACCCAGCACCCTGAGTACTGAGCACCCAGCACCCTGAGTACTGAGTACCCAGCACCCTGAGCACTGAGCACCCAGCACCCTGAGTACTGAGCACCCTGAATACTGAGCACCCAGGACCCTTAGTACTGAGCACCCAGCACCCTGAGCACTGAGCACCCGGCACCCTGAGTACTGAGCACCCAGCACCACCCTCAGCACTGAGCACCCAGCACCACCCTCAGCACTGAGCACCCAGCACCCCGAGCACTGAGCACCCAGCACCCCGAGCACTGAGCACCCAGCACCCTGAGTACTGAGCACCCAGCACCCTGAGTACTGAGCACTGAGCACCCTGAGTACTGAGCACCCAGCACCCTGAGTACTGAGCACCCTGAATACTGAGCACCCAGGACCCTTAGTACTGAGCACCCAGCACCCTGAGCACTGAGCACCCGGCACCCTGAGTACTGAGCACCCAGCACCACCCTCAGCACTGAGCACTGAGCACCCCGAGTACTGAGCACCCATCACCCCGAGCACTGAGCCCCCAGCACCATGAGTACTGAGCACCCAGCACCCCGAGCACTGAGCACCCAGCACCCCGAGAATGAGCACCCAGCACCCTGAATACTGAGATCCGAGCACCCTGAGTACTCAGCACCCAGCACCCTGAGTACTGAGCCCCCAGCACCCTGAGTACTGAGCACCCAGCACCCCGAGCACTGAGCACCCAGCACCCGGAGAATGAGCACCCAGCACCCTGAGTACTGAGCACCCAGCACCCTGAGTACTGAGCACTAAGCACCCAGAGCACTGAGCACCCAGCACCCCGAGCACGGAGCACCCAGGACCCCGAGCACTGAGTACTGAGCACTCAGCACCCTGAGTACTGAGCACCGAGCTCCCCGAGCACTGAGCACCCTGAGTACTGAGCACCAAGCACCCCGATCACTGAGCACCCAGCACCCTGAGCACTGATCACCCAGCACCCTGAGCACTGAGCACCCAGCACCCTGAGTACTGAGCACCCAACAACCAGAGTACTGAGCACCCAGCACCCTGAGCACTGAGCACCCAGCACCCTGAGTACTGAGCACCCAGCACCCTGAGTACTGAGCACCCAGCACCCTGAGCACTGAGAACTGAGCACCCAACACCCTGAGCACTGAGCACTGAGCACCGAGCACCCCGAGCACTGAGCACCCAGCACCCCGAGCACTGAGCACCGAGCACCCTGAGCACTGAGCACCCAGCACCCTGAGCACTGAGCACCCACCCCCCTGAGTACTGAGCACCCAGCACCATGAGTACTGAGCAGCCAGCACCCTGAGTACTGAGCACTCAGCACCCTGAGTACTGAGCACCGAGCACCCCGAGCACTGAGCACCCAGCACCCTGAGCACCGATCACCCTGAGCACTGAGCACCCAGGACCCCGAGCACTGAGCACCCAGCACCCTGAGCACTGAGCACCCAGCACCCCGAGTACTGAGCACCCAGCACCCCGAGTACTGAGCACCGAGCACCCCGAGCACTGAACACCCAGGACCCTGAGTACTGAGCACCCAGCACCCTGAGTACTGATCACTGAGCACCCCTAGTACTGAGCACCCAGCACCCCGAGCACTGAGCACCCTGCAACCTGATTACTGAGAACCGAGCACCCTGAGCACTGAGCACCCATCACCCTGAGAATGAGCACCCAGCACCCTGAGTACTGAGCACCCAGCACCCTGAGTACTGAGCACTAAGCACCCCGAGCACTGAGCGCCCAGCACCCCGAGCACGGAGCACCCAGAATCCCGAGCACTGAGTACTGAGCACCCAGCACCCTGAGTACTGAGCACCGAGCTCCCCGAGCACTGAGCACCCTGAGTACTGAGCACCCAGCACCCCGATCACTGAGCACCCAGCACCCTGAGCACTGAGCACCCAGCACTCTGAGCACTGAGCACCCAGCACCCTGAGTACTGAGCACCCAGCACGCTGAGTACTGAGCACCCAGCACCCCGAGCACTGAGCACCCAGCACCCTGAGTACTGAGCACTGAGCACCCAGCACCCCGAGCACTGAGCACCCAGCACCCTGTGTACTGAGCACTGAGCACCCTGAGTAATAAGCACCCAGCACCCTGAGTACTGAGCACCCAGGACCCTGAGCACTGAGCACCGAGCACCCCGAGCACTGAGCACCCAGCACCCTGAGCACTCAGCACCCAGCACCCCGAGCACTGAGCACCCAGCACCCTGAGCACTGAGCACCCAGCACCCTGAGCATGGAGCACCCCGAGGACTGAGCACCCAGCACCCTGAGAACTGAGCACCCAGCACCTTGAGTACTGAGCACCGAGCACCTCGACCACTAAGCACCCAGCACCCTGAGTACTGAGCACCCAGCACCCTGAGTACTGAGCACCCAGCACCCCGAGCACGTAGCACCCAGCACCCTGAGTTCTGAGCACCCAACACCCAGAGTACTGAGCACCCAGCACCCCGAGTACTGAGCACCCAGCACCCCGAGCACTGAGCACTGAGCACCCTGAGCACTGAGTACTGAGCACTGAGCACCCTGAGTACTGAGCACCCAGCACCCCGAGTACTGAGCACCCAGCACCCCGAGCACTGAGCACCCAGCGCCCCGAGCACTGAGCACCCAGCACCCCGAGCACTGAGCACTGAGCACCCTGAGTACTGAGCAAACAGCACCCCGAGTACTGAGCACTGAGCACCCTGAGAACTGAGCACCAAGCACTCCGAGTACTGAGCACTGAGCACCCTGAGTACTGAGCACCCAGCACCCTGAGCACTGAGCACCCAGCACCCTGAGTAATGAGCACTGAGAACCCTGAGTACTGAGCACCGAGTACCCTGAGTACTGAGCACCCAGCACCCTGATCACTGAGCACGGAGCACCCCGAGGACTGAGCACCCGGCACCCTGAGCACTGAGCACCCAGCACCTTGAGTACTGAGCACCGAGCACCCCGAGCACTGAGCACCCAGCACACTGAGTACTGAGCACCCAGCACCCTGAGCACAGAGCACCAAGCACCCTGAGCACTGAGCACGCAGCACCCCGAGCACTGAGCACCCAGCACCCTGAGTACTGAGCACAGAGCACCCTGAGCACTGAGCACCCAACACTCTGAGCACTGAGCACCCAGCACGCTGAGTACTGAGCACTGAGCACACAGCACCCTGAGTACTGAGCAACCAGCACCTCGAGCACTGAGCACCCAGCGCACCGAGCACTGAGCACCCAGCACCCCGAGCACTGAGCACTGAGCACACTGAGCACTGAGCACCCAGCACCCTGAGTACTGACCACTGAGCACCCTGAGTACTGAGCACCCAGCACCCTGAGCACTGAGCACCCAGCACCCCGAGCACTGAGCACCCAGCACCCCGAGCACTGAGCACCCAGCACAATGAGTACTGAGCACCCAACACCCAGAGTCCTGAGCACCCAGCACCCTGAGCATTGAGCACCCAGCACCCTGAGTACTGAGCACCCAGGACCCTGAGTACTGAGCACCCAGCACCCTGAGCACTGAGCACTGAGCACCCAACAAACTGAGCACTGAGCACTGAGCACCCAGCACCCCGAGCACTGAGCACCCAGCACCCCGAGCACTGAGCACCCAGCACCCTGAGCACTGAGCACCCAGCAACCTGAGCACTGAGCACCCAGCCCCCTGAGTACTGAGCACCCAGCACCATGAAAACTGAGCACCCAGCACCCTGAGTACTGAGCACTCAGCACCCTGAGTACTGAGCACCGAGCACCCCGAGCACTGAGCACCCAGCACCTTGACCACTGAGCACCCTGAGGACTGAGTACCCAGCACCCTGAGCACTGAGCACCCAGCACCCTGAGTACTGAGCACCGATCACCCTGAGCACTGAGCACCCAGGACCCCGAGCACTGAGCACCCAGCACCCTGAGTACAGAGCACCTAGCTCCCCGATTACTGAGCACCCAGCACAGCGAGCACTGAGCAGCCAGCACCCTGAGTACTGAGCACCCTGAGTACGGAGCACCGATCACCCTGAGCACTGAGCACCCAGCACCCTGAGTACTGAGCACCCAGCACCCTGAGCACTGAGCACCCAGCACCCTGAGTACTGAGCACCCAGCACCACCCTCAGCACTGAGCACCCAGCACCCCGAGCACTGAGCACCCAGCACCCTGAGCACTGAGCACCAAGCACCCTGAGCACTGAGCAAACAGCACCCTGAGTACTGAGTACCCAGCACCCTGAGTACTGAGTACACAGCACCCTGAGCACTGAGCACCCAGCACCCTGAGTACTGAGCACCCAGCACCCCGAGTACTGAGCACCCAGCACCCCGAGTACTGAGCACCGAGCACCCCGAGAACTGAGCACCCAGCATCCTGAGTACTGAGCACCCAGCACCCTGAGTACTGAGCACTGAGCACCCCGAGTACTGAGCACCCATCACCCCGAGCACTGAGCACCCAGCAACCTGAGTACTGAGAACAGATCACCCTGAGTACTGAGCACCCAGCACCCTGAGTACTGAGCCCCCAGCACCCTGAGTACTGAGCACCCAGCACCCCGAGCACTGAGCACCCAGCACCCCGAGAATTAGCACCCAGCACCCTGAATACTGAGAACCGAGCACCCTGAGTACTGAGCACCCAGCACCCTGAGTACTGAGCCCCCAGCACCCTGAGTACTGAGCACCAAGCACCCCGAGCACTGAGCACCCAGCATCCCGAGAATGAGCACCCAGCACCCTGAGTACTGAGCACCCAGCACCCTGAGTACTGAGCACCCAGCACTCTGAGCACTGAGCACGGAGCACCCCGAGGACTGAGCACCCAGCACCCTGAGCACTGAGCACCCAGCACCTTGAGTACTGAGCACCGAGCACCCCGAGCACTGAGCACCCAGCACCCTGAATACTGAGCACCCAGCACCCTGAGCACGGAGCACCCAGCACCCCGAGCACTGAGCACCCAGCACCCCGAGCACTGAGCACCCAGCACAATGAGTACTGAGCACCCAACACCCAGAGTCCTGAGCACCCAGCACCCTGAGCATTGAGCACCCAGCACCCTGAGTACTGAGCACCCAGGACCCTGAGTACTGAGCACCCAGCACCCTGAGCACTGAGCAATGAGCACCCAACAAACTGAGCACTGAGCACTGAGCACCCAGCACCCCGAGCACTGAGCACCCAGCACCCCGAGCACTGAGCACCCAGCACCCTGAGCACTGAGCACCCAGCACCCTGAGCACTGAGCACCCAGCCCCCTGAGTACTGAGCACCCTGCACCATGAAAACTGAGCACCCAGCACCCTGAGTACTGAGCACTCAGCACCCTGAGTACTGAGCACCGAGCACCCCGAGCACTGAGCACCCAGCACCCTGAGCACTGAGCACCCTGAGGACTGAGTACCCAGCACCCTGAGCACTGAGCACCCAGCACCCTGAGTACTGAGCACCGATCACCCTGAGCACTGAGCACCCAGGACCCCGAGCACTGAGCACCCAGCACCCTGAGTACAGAGCACCCAGCTCCCCGATTACTGAGCACCCAGCACAGCGAGCACTGAGCAGCCAGCACCCTGAGTACTGAGCACCCTGAGTACGGAGCACCGATCACCCTGAGCACTGAGCACCCAGCACCCTGAGTACTGAGCACCCAGCACCCTGAGCACTGAGCACCCAGCACCCTGAGTACTGAGCACCCAGCACCACCCTCAGCACTGAGCACCCAGCACCCCGAGCACTGAGCACCCAGCACCCTGAGCACTGAGCACCAAGCACCCTGAGCACTGAGCAAACAGCACCCTGAGGACTGAGTACCCAGCACCCTGAGTACTGAGTACACAGCACCCTGAGCACTGAGCACCCAGCACCCTGAGTACTGAGCACCCAGCACCCCGAGTACTGAGCACCCAGCACCCCGAGTACTGAGCACCGAGCACCCCGAGCACTGAGCACCCAGCACCCTGAGTACTGAGCACCCAGCACCCTGAGTACTGAGCACTGAGCACCCCGAGTACTGAGCACCCATCACCCCGAGCACTGAGCACCCAGCAACCTGAGTACTGAGAACAGATCACCCTGAGTACTGAGCACCCAGCACCCTGAGTACTGAGCCCCCAGCACCCTGAGTACTGAGCACCCAGCACCCCGAGCACTGAGCACCCAGCACCCCGAGAATTAGCACCCAGCACCCTGAATACTGAGAACCGAGCACCCTGAGTACTGAGCACCCAGCACCCTGAGTACTGAGCCCCCAGCACCCTGAGTACTGAGCACCAAGCACCCCGAGCACTGAGCACCCAGCATCCCGAGAATGAGCACCCAGCACCCTGAGTACTGAGCACCCAGCACCCTGAGTACTGAGCACCCAGCACACTGAGCACTGAGCACGGAGCACCCCGAGGACTGAGCACCCAGCACCCTGAGCACTGAGCACCCAGCACCTTGAGTACTGAGCACCGAGCTCCCCGAGCACTGAGCACCCAGCACCCTGAATACTGAGCACCCAGCACCCTGAGCACTGAGCACCCAGCACCCCGAGCACTGAGCACCCAGCACCCCGAGCACTGAGCACCCAGCACAATGAGTACTGAGCACCCAACACCCAGAGTCCTGAGCACCCAGCACCCTGAGCATTGAGCACCCAGCACCCTGAGTACTGAGCACCCAGGACCCTGAGTACTGAGCACCCAGCACCCTGAGCACTGAGCTCTGAGCACCCAACAAACTGAGCACTGAGCACCCAGCACCCCGAGCACTGAGCACCCAGCACCCCGAGCACTGAGCACCCAGCACCCTGAGCACTGAGCACCCAGCACCCTGAGCACTGAGCACCCAGCCCCCTGAGTACTGAGCACCCAGCACCATGAAAACTGAGCACCCAGCACCCTGAGTACTGAGCACTCAGCACCCTGAGTACTGAGCACCGAGCACCCCGAGCACTGAGCACCCAGCACCCTGAGCACTGAGCACCCTGAGGACTGAGTACCCAGCACCCTGAGCACTGAGCACCCAGCACCCTGAGTACTGAGCACCGATCACCCTGAGCACTGAGCACCCAGGACCCCGAGCACTGAGCACCCAGCACCCTGAGTACAGAGCACCCAGCTCCCCGATTACTGAGCACCCAGCACAGCGAGCACTGAGCAGCCAGCACCCTGAGTACTGAGCACCCTGAGTACGGAGCACCGATCACCCTGAGCACTGAGCACCCAGCACCCTGAGTACTGAGCACCCAGCACCCTGAGCACTGAGCACCAAGCACCCTGAGCACTGAGCAAACAGCACCCTGAGTACTGAGTACCCAGCACCCTGAGTACTGAGTACACAGCACCCTGAGCACTGAGCACCCAGCACCCTGAGTACTGAGCACCGAGCACCCTGAGTACTGAGCACCCAGCACCCTTAGTACTGAGCACCCAGCACCCTGAGCACTGAGCACCCAGCACCCTGAGTACTGAGCACCCAGCACCACCCTCAGCACTGAGCACCCAGCACCCCGAGCACTGAGCACCCAGCACCCTGAGCACTGAGCACCCAGCACCCCGAGTACTGAGCACCCAGCACCCCGAGTACTGAGCACCGAGCACCCCGAGCACTGAGCACCCAGCACCCTGAGTACTGAGCACCCAGCACCCTGAGTACTGAGCACTGAGCACCCCGAGTACTGAGCACCCATCACCCCGAGCACTGAGCACCCAGCAACCTGAGTACTGAGAACAGATCACCCTGAGTACTGAGCACCCAGCACCCTGAGTACTGAGCCCCCAGCACCCTGAGTACTGAGCACCCAGCACCCCGAGCACTGAGCACCCAGCACCCCGAGAATTAGCACCCAGCACCCTGAATACTGAGAACCGAGCACCCTGAGTACTGAGCACCCAGCACCCTGAGTACTGAGCCCCCAGCACCCTGAGTACTGAGCACCAAGCACCCCGAGCACTGAGCACCCAGCATCCCGAGAATGAGCACCCAGCACCCTGAGTACTGAGCACCCAGCACCCTGAGTACTGAGCACTAAGCAACCAGAGCACTGAGCACCCAGCACCCCGAGCACGGAGCACCCAGGACCCCGAGCACTGAGTACTGAGCACCCAGCACCCTGAGTACTGAGCACAGAACTCCCTGAGCACTGAGCACAATGAGTACTGAGCACCCAGCACCCCGATCACTGAGCACCCAGCACCCTGAGCACTGAGCACCCAGCACCCTGAGTACTGAGCACCCAGCACCCTGAGCACTGAGCACCCAGCACCCTGAGCAATGAGCACCCAGCACCCCGAGCACGGAGCACCCAGCACCCTGTGTACTGAGCACCCAACACCCAGAGTACTGAGCACCCAGCACCCTGAGTACTGAGCCCCCAGCACCCTGAGTACTGAGCACCCAGCACCCCGAGCACTGAGCACCCAGCACCCCGAGAATGAGCACCCAGCACCCTGAGTACTGAGCACCCAGCACCCTGAGTACTGAGCACTAAGCACCCAGAGCACTGAGCACCCAGCACCCCGAGCACGGAGCACCCAGGACCCTGAGCATTGAGTACTGAGCACCCAGCACCCTGAGTACTGAGCACAGAGCTCCCCGAGCACTGAGCACCCTGAGTACTGAGCACCCAGCACCCCGATCACTGAGCACCCAGCACCCTGATTACTGAGCACCCAGCACCCTGAGTACTGAGCACCCAGCACCCTGAGCACTGAGCACCCAGCACCCTGAGCAATGAGCACCCAGCACCCCGAGCACGGAGCACCCAGCACCCTGTGTACTGAGCACCCAACACCCAGAGTACTGAGCACCCAGCACCCTGAGCACTGAGCACCCAGCACCCTGAGTACTGAGCACCCAGCACCCTGAGTACTGAACAACCAGCACCCTGAGCACTGAGCACTGAGCACCCAGCACCCTGAGTACTGAGCACTAAGCACCCAGAGCACTGAGCACCCAGCGCCCCGAGCACTGAGCACCTAGCACCCTGAGCACTGAGCACCCAGCACCCTGAGCACTGAGCACCCAGCCCCCTGAGTACTGAGCACCCAGCACCATGAGAACTGAGCACCCAGCACCGTGAGTACTGAGCACTCAGCACCCTGAGTACTGAGCACCGAGCACCCCGAGCACTGAGCACCCAGCACCCTGAGCACTGAGCACCCTGAGGACTGAGCACCCAGCACCTTGAGCACTGAGCACCCAGCACCCTGAGTACTGAGCACCGATCACCCTGAGCACTGAGCACCCAGGACCCCGAGCACTGAGCACCCAGCACCCTGAGTTCAGAGCATCCAGCACCCCGAGTTCTGAGCACCCAGCACCCCGAGCACTGAGCACCCAGCACCCTGAGTACTGAGCATCCTGAGTACTGAGCACCGATCACCCTAAGCACTGAGCACTAAACACCCAGAACACTGAGCGCCCAGCACCCCGAGCACGGAGCACCCAGGACCCCGAGCACTGAGTACTGAGCACCCAGCACCCTGAGTACTGAGCACCGAGCTCCCCGAGCACTGAGCACCCTGAGTACTGAGCACCCAGCACCCCGATCACTGAGCACCCAGCGACCCTAGCACTGAGCACCCAGCACCCTGAGCACTGAGCACTGAGCACCCTGAGTACTGAGCACCAAGCACTCCGAGTACTGAGCACCCTGAGTACTGAGCACCCAGCACCGTGAGCACTGAGCACCCAGCACCCTGAGTAATGAGCACTGAGAACCCTGAGTACTGAGCACCGAGCACCCTGAGTACTGAGCATCCAGCACCCTGATCACTGAGCACGGAGCACCCCGAGGACTGAGCTCCCGGCACCCTGAGCACTGAGCACCCAGCACCCTGAGCACTGAGCACCCAGCACCCCGAGAATGAGCACCCAGCACCCTGAATACTGAGAACCGCGCACCCTGAGTACTGAGCACCCAGCACCCTGAGTACTGAGCCCCCAGCACCCTGAGTACTGAGCACCAAGCACCCCGAGCACTGAGCACCCAGCACCCCGAGAATGAGCACCCAGCACCCTGAGTACTGAGCACCCAGCACCCTGAGTACTGAGCACCCAGCACCCCGAGCACTGAGCACCCAGCACCCCGAGAATGAGCACCCAGCACCCTGAATACTGAGAACCGCGCACCCTGAGTACTGAGCACCCAGCACCCTGAGTACTGAGCCCCCAGCACCCTGAGTACTGAGCACCAAGCACCCCGAGCACTGAGCACCCAGCACCCCGAGAATGAGCACCCAGCACCCTGAGTACTGAGCACCCAGCACCCTAAGTACTGAGCACTAAGCACCCAGAGCACTGAGCACCCAGCACCCCGAGCACGGAGCACCCAGGACCCCGAGCACTGAGTACTGAGCACCCAGCAGCCTGAGTACTGAGCACAGAGCTCCCCGAGCACTGAGCACCCTGAGTACTGAGCACCCAGCACCCCGATCACTGAGCACCCAGCACCCTGAGTACTGAGCACCCAGCACCCTGAGTACTGAGCACCCAGCACCCTGAGCACTGAGCACCCAGCACCCTGAGCAATGAGCACCCAGCACCCCGAGCACGGAGCACCCAGCACCCTGTGTACTGAGCACCCAACACCCAGAGTACTGAGCACCCAGCACACTGAGTACTGAGCACCCAGCACCCTGAGTACTGAGCACCCAGCACCCTGAGTACTGAGCCCCCAGCACCCTGAGTACTGAGCACCCAGCACCCCGAACACTGAGCACCCAGCACCCCGAGAATGAGCACCCAGCACCCTGAGTACTGAGCACCCAGCACCCTGAGTACTGAGCACTAAGCACCCAGAGCACTGAGCACCCAGCACCCCGAGCACGGAGCACCCAGGACCCTGAGCACTGAGTACTGAGCACCCAGCACCCTGAGTACTGAGCACAGAGCTCCCCGCGCACTGAGCACCCTGAGTACTGAGCACCCAGCACCCCGATCACTGAGCACCCAGCACCCTGAGTACTGAGCACCCAGCACCCTGAGTACTGAGCACCCAGCACCCCGAGCACTGAGCACTGAGGACCCTGAGCACTGAGCACCCAGCGCCCCGAGCACTGAGCACCCAGCACCCCGAGCACTGAGCACTGAGCACCCTGAGCACTGAGCACCCAGCACCCCGAGTACTGAGCACTGAGCACCCTGAGTACTGAGCACCAAGCACTCCGAGTACTGAGCACTGAGCACCCTGAGTACTGAGCACCCAGCACCCTGAGCACTGAGCACCCAGCACGCTGAGCACTGAGCACACAGCACCCCGAGTACTGAGCACGCAGAACTCCGAGCACTGAGCACCCAGCTCCCCGAGCACTGAGCACTAAGCACCCAGAGCACTGAGCACCCAGCACCCCGAGCACGGAGCACCCAGGACCCCGAGCACTGAGTACTGAGCACCCAGCACCCTGAGTACTGAGCACAGAGCTCCCCGAGCACTGAGCACCCTGAGTACTGAGCACCCAGCACCCCGATCACTGAGCACCCAGCACCCTGAGTACTGAGCACCCAGCACCCTGAGTACTGAGCACTAAGCACCCAGAGCACTGAGCACCCAGCACCCCGAGCACGGAGCACCCAGGACCCTGAGCACTGAGTACTGAGCACCCAGCACCCTGAGTACTGAGCACAGAGCTCCCCGAGCACTGAGCACCCTGAGTACTGAGCACCCAGCACCCCGATCACTGAGCACCCAGCACCCTGAGTACTGAGCGCCCAGCAACCTGAGTACTGAGCACCCAGCTCCCTGAGCACTGAGCACCCAGCACCCTGAGCAATGAGCACCCAGCACCCCGAGCACGGAGCACCCAGCACCCTGTGTACTGAGCACCCAACACCCAGAGTACTGAGCAGCGAGCACACTGAGTACTGAGCACCCAGCACCCTGAGTACTGAGCACCCAGCACCCTGAGTACTGAGCCCCCAGCACCCTGAGTACTGAGCACCCAGCACCCTGAGTACTGAACAACCAGCACCCTGAGCACTGAGCACTGAGCACCCAGCACCCCGAGCACTGAGCACTGAGCACCCTGAGCACTGAGCACCCAGCACCCCGAGTACTGAGCACTGAGCACCCTGAGTACTGAGCACCAAGCACTCTGAGGACTGAGCACTGAGCACCCTGAGTACTGAGCACCCAGCACCCTGAGCACTGAGCACCCAGCACCCTGAGCACTGAGCACCCAGCACCCCGAGTACTGAGCACGCAGAACTCCGAGCACTGAGCACCCAGCTCCCCGAGCACTGAGCACTGAGCACCCAGAGCACTGAGCACCCAGCACCCCGAGCACGGAGCACCCAGGACCCCGAGCACTGAGTACTGAGCACCCAGCACCCTGAGTACTGAGCACAGAGCTCCCCGAGCACTGAGCACCCTGAGTACTGAGCACCCAGCACCCCGATCACTGAGCACCCAGCACCCTGAGTACTGAGCACCCAGCACCCTGAGTACTGAGCACACAGCACCCTGAGCACTGAGCACCCAGCACACTGAGCAATGAGCACCCAGCACCCCGAGCACGGAGCACCCAGCACCCTGTGTACTGAGCACCCAACACCCAGAGTACTGAGCACCCAGCACCCTGAGTACTGAGCACCCAGCACCCTGAGTACTGAACACCCAGGACCCTGAGCACTGAGCACTGAGCACCCGGAGCACTGAGTACTGAGCACTGAGCACCCTGAGCACTGAGCACCCAGCACCCCGAGTACTGAGCACCCAGCACCCCGAGCACTGAGCACCCAGCGCCCCGAGCACTGAGCACCCAGCACCCAGAGCACAGAGCACCCAGCACCCCGAGCACTGAGCACCCAGCGCCCCGAGCACTGAGCACCCAGCACCCCGAGTACTGAGCACTGAGCACCCTGAGTACTGAGCACCAAGCACTCCGAGAACTGAGCACTGAGCACCCTGAGTACTGAGCACCCAGCACACTGAGCACTGAGCACCCAGCACCCTGAGCACTGAGCACCCAGCACTCCGAGTACTGAGCACGCAGAACTCCGAGCACTGAGCACCCAGCTCCCCGAGCACTGAGCACTGAGCACCCTGAGCACTGAGCACCCAGCACCCCGAGTGTTGAGCACTGAGCACCCTGAGCACTGAGCACCCAGCACCCCGAGTGCTGAGCACTGAGCACCCTGAGAACTGAGCACCCAGCACCCTGAGCACTGAGAATCCTGAGTACTGAGCACCGAGCACCCTGAGTACTGAGCACCCAGCACCCTGAGCACTGAGCACGGAGCACCCCGAGGACTGAGCACCCAGCACCCTGAGCACTGAGCACCCAGCACCTTGAGTACTGAGCACCGAGCACCCCGAGCACTGAGCACCCAGCACCCTGAATACTAAGCACCCAGCTCCCTGAGCACTGAGCACCCAGCACCCCGAGCACTGAGCACCCAGCACCCCGAGCACTGAGCACCCAGCACCCTGAGTACGGAGCACCCAACACCCAGAGTACTGAGCACCCAGCACCCTGAGCACTGAGCACCCAGCACCCTGAGTACTGAGCACCCAGCACCCTGAGTACTGAGCACCCAGCACCCTGAGCACTGAGCACTGAGCACCCAACACCCTGAGCACTGAGCACTGAGCACCCAGCACCCCGAGCACTGAGCACCCAGCACCCCGAGCACTGAGCACCTAGCACCCTGAGCACTGAGCACCCAGCACCCTGAGCACTGAGCACCCAGCCCCCTGAGTACTGAGCACCCAGCACCATGAGTACTGAGCACCCAGCACCCTGAGTACTGAGCACTCAGCACCCTGAGTACTGAGCACCGAGCACCCCGAGCACTGAGCACCCAACACCCTGAGCACTGAGCACCCTGAGGACTGAGCACCCAGCACCCTGAGCACTGAGCACCCAGCACCCTGAGTACTGAGCACCGATCACCCTGAGCACTGAGCACCCAGGACCCCGAGCACTGAGCACCCAGCACCCCGAGAATGAGCACCCAGCACCCTGAGTACTGAGCACCCAGCACCCTGAGCACTGAGCACCCAGGACCCCGAGCACTGAGCACCCAGCACCCCGAGAATGAGCACCCAGCACCCCGAGCACGGAGCACCCAGCACCCTGTGTACTGAGCACCCAACACCCAGAGTACTGAGCACCCAGCACACTGAGTACTGAGCACCCAGCACCCTGAGTACTGTGCACCCAGCACCCTGAGTACTGAGCCCCCAGCACCCTGAGTACTGAGCACCCAGCACCCCGAGCACTGAGCACCCAGCACCCCGAGAATGAGCACCCAGCACCCTGAGTACTGAGCACCCAGCAACCTGAGTACTGAGCACTAAGCACCCAGAGCACTGAGCACCCAGCACCCCGAGCACGGAGCACCCAGGACCCTGAGCACTGAGTACTGAGCACCCAGCACCCTGAGTACTGAGCACAGAGCTCTCCGCGCACTGAGCACCCTGAGTACTGAGCACCCAGCACCCCGATCACTGAGCACCCAGCACCCTGAGTACTGAGCACCCAGCACCCTGAGTACTGAGCACCCAGCACCCCGAGCACTGAGCACTGAGGACCCTGAGCACTGAGCACCCAGCGCCCCGAGCACTGAGCACCCAGCACCCCGAGCACTGAGCACTGAGCACCCTGAGCACTGAGCACCCAGCACCCCGAGTACTGAGCACTGAGCACCCTGAGTACTGAGCACCAAGCACTCCGAGTACTGAGCACTGAGCACCCTGAGTACTGAGCACCCAGCACCCTGAGCACTGAGCACCCAGCACGCTGAGCACTGGGCACACAGCACCCCGAGTACTGAGCACGCAGAACTCCGAGCACTGAGCACCCAGCTCCCCGAGCACTGAGCACTAAGCACCCAGAGCACTGAGCACCCAGCACCCCGAGCACTGAGCACTGAGCACCCTGAGCACTGAGCACCCAGCACCCCGAGTACTGAGCACTGAGCACCCTGAGTACTGAGCAGCCAAGCACTCCGAGTACTGAGCACTGAGCACCCTGAGTACTGAGCACCCAGCACGCAGAGCACTGAGCACCCAGCACCCCGAGCACGGAGCACCCAGGACCCCGAGCACTGAGTACTGAGCACCCAGCATCCTGAGTACTGAGCACAGAGCTCCCCGAGCACTGAGCACCCTGAGTACTGAGCACCCAGCACCCCGATCACTGAGCACCCAGCACCCTGAGTACTGAGCACCCAGCACCCTGAGTACTGAGCACTAAGCACCCAGAGCACTGAGCACCCAGCACCCCGAGCACGGAGCACCCAGGACCCTGAGCACTGAGTACTGAGCACCCAGCACCCTGAGTACTGAGCACAGAGATCCCCGAGCACTGAGCACCCTGAGTACTGAGCACCCAGCACCCCGATCACTGAGCACCCAGCACCCTGAGTACTGAGCACCCAGCAACCTGAGTACTGAGCACCCAGCACCCTGAGCACTGAGCACCCAGCACCCTGAGCAATGAGCACCCAGCACCTCGAGCACGGAGCACCCAGCACCCTGTGTACTGAGCACCCAACACCCAGAGTACTGAGCACTGAGCACCCAGCACCCCGAGCACTGAGCACTGAGCACCCTGAGCACTGAGCACCCAGCACCCCGAGTACTGAGCACTGAGCACCCTGAGTACTGAGCACCAAGCACTCTGAGTACTGAGCACTGAGCACCCTGAGTACTGAGCACCCAGCACCCTGAGCACTGAGCACCCAGCACCCTGAGCACTGAGCACCCAGCACCCCGAGTACTGAGCACGCAGAACTCCGAGCACTGAGCACCCAGCACCCTGTGTACTGAGCACCCAACACCCAGAGTACTGAGCACCCAGCACCCTGAGTACTGAGCACCCAGCACCCTGAGTACTGAACACCCAGGACCCTGAGCACTGAGCACTGAGCACCCGGAGCACTGAGTACTGAGCACTGAGCACCCTGAGCACTGAGCACCCAGCACCCCGAGTACTGGGCACCCAGCACCCCGAGCACTGAGCACCCAGCGCCCCGAGCACTGAGCACCCAGCACCCAGAGCACAGAGCACCCAGCACCCCGAGCACTGAGCACCCAGCGCCCCGAGCACTGAGCACCCAGCACCCCGAGCACTGAGCACTGAGCACCCTGAACACTGAGCACCCAGCACCCCGAGTACTGAGTACTGAGCACCCTGAGTAATGAGCACCAAGCACTCCGAGTACTGAGCACTGAGCACCCTGAGTACTGAGCACCCAGCACCCTGAGCACTGAGCACCCAGCACCCTGAGCACTGAGCACCCAGCACCCCGAGTACTGAGCACTCAGCACCCTGAGTACTGAGCACCGAGCACCCTGAGTACTGAGCACTGAGCACCCTGAGCACTGAGCACCCAGCACCCCGAGTGCTGAGCACTGAGCACCCTGAGCACTGAACACCCAGCACCCCGAGTGCTGAGCACTGAGCACCCTGAGAACTGAGCACCCAGCACCCTGAGCACTGAGAATCCTGAGTACTGAGCACCCAGCACCCTGAGCACTGAGCACGGAGCACCCCGAGGACTGAGCACCCAGCACCCTGAGCACTGAGCACCCAGCACCTTGAGTACTGAGCACCGAGCACCCCGAGCACTGAGCACCCAGCACCCTGAATACTAAGCACCCAGCTCCCTGAGCACTGAGCACCCAGCACCCCGAGCACTGAGCACCCAGCACCCCGAGCACTGAGCACCCAGCACCCTGAGTACGGAGCACCCAGCACCCTGAGTACTGAGCACCCAGCACCCTGAGCACTGAGCACTGAGCACCCAACACCCTGAGCACTGAGCACTGAGCACCCAGCACCCCGAGCACTGAGCACCCAGCACCCCGAGCACTGAGCACCTAGCACCCTGAGCACTGAGCACCCAGCACCCTGAGCACTGAGCACCCAGCACCCTGAGTACTGAGCACCGATCACCCTGAGCACTGAGCACCCAGGACCCCGAGCACTGAGCACCCAGCACCCTGAGTACAGAGCATCCAGCACAACGAGTACTGAGCACCCAGCACCCCGAGCACTGAGCACCCAGCACCCTGAGTACTGAGCATCCTGAGTACTGAGCACCGATCACCCTGAGCACTGAGCACCCAGCACCCTGAGTACTGAGCACCCAGCACCCTGAGCACTGAGCACTCAGCACCCTGAGTACTGAGCACCGAGCACCCTGAGTACTGAGCACCCAGCACCCTTAGTACTGAGCACCCAGCACCCTGAGCACTGAGCACCCAGCACCCTGAGTACTGAGCACCCAGCACCACCCTCAGCACTGAGCACCCAGCACCCCGAGCACTGAGCACCCAGCACCCAGAGCACTGAGCACCCAGCACCCCGAGTACTGCGCACCCAGCACCCCGAGTACTGAGCACCGAGCACCCCGAGCACTGAACACCCAGCACCCTGAGTACTGAGCACCCAGCACCCTGAGTACTGAGCACTGAGCACCCCGAGTACTGAGCACCCAGCACCCCGAGCACTGAGCACCCAGCAACCTGAGTACTGAGAACAGATCACCCTGAGTACTGAGCACCCAGCACCCTGAGTACTGAACCCCCAGCACCCTGACTACTGAGCACCCAGCACCCCGAGCACTGAGCACTCAGCACCCCGAGAATGAGCACCCAACACCCTGAGTACTGAGAACCGAGCACCCTGAGTACTGAGCACCCAGCACCCTGAGTACTGAGCCCCCAGCACCCTGAGTACTGAGCACCCAGCACCCCGAGCACTGAGCACCCAGCACCCCGAGAATGAGCACCCAGCACCCTGAGTACTGAGCACCCAGCACCCTGAGTACTGAGCACTAAGCACCCAGAGCACTGAGCACCCAGCACCCCGAGCACGGAGCACCCAGGACCCCGAGCACTGAGTACTGAGCACTGAGCACCCTGAGTACTGAGCACCCAGCACCCAGAGCACTGAGCACCCAGCACCCTGAGCACGGAGCACCCAGGACCCCGAGCACTGAGTACTGAGCACTGAGCAACCTGAGCACTGAGCACCCAGCACCCTGAGTACTGAGCACCCAGCACGCTGAGTACTGAGCACCCAGCACCCCGAGCACTGAGCACCCAGCACCCTGAGTACTGAGCACTGAGCACCCAGCACCCCGAGCACTGAGGACCCAGAACCCTGTGTACTGAGCACTGAACACCCTGAGAACTGAGCACCCAGCACCCTGAGCACTGAGCACTGAGAACCCTGAGTACTGAGCACCGAGCACCCTGAGTATTGAGCACCCAGCACCCTGAGCACTGAGCACGGAGCACCCCGAGGACTGAGCACCCAGCACCCTGAGCACTGAGCACCCAGCACCTTCAGTACTGAGCACCCAGCACCCTGAGCACAGAGCACACAGCACCCCGAGCACTGAGCACCCAGCACCCCGAGCACTGAGCACCCAGCACCCTGAGTACTGAGCACCCAACACCCAGAGTACTGAGCACCCAGCACCCTGAGCACTCAGCACCCAGCACCCTGAGTACTGAGCACCCAGCACCCTGAGTACTGAGCACCCAGCACCCTGAGCACTGAGCACTGAGCACCCAACACCCTGAGCACTGAGCACTGAGCACCCATTACCCCGAGCACTGAGCACCCAGCACCCCGAGCACTGAGCACCCAGAACCCTGAGCACTGAGCACCCAGCACCCTGAGCAATGAGCAGCCAGCCCCCTGAGTACTGAGCACCCAGCACCATGAGTACTGAGCACCCAGCATCCTGAGTACTGAGCACTCAGCACCCTGAGTACTGAGCACCCAGCACCCCGAGCACTGAGCACCCAGCACCCCGAGAATGAGCACCCAGCACCCTGAGTACTGAGCACCCAGCACCCTGAGTACTGAGCACTAAGCACCCAGAGCGCTGAGTACCCAGCACCCCGAGCACGGAGCACCCAGGACCCCGAGCACTGAGTACTGCGCACTGAGCACCCTGAGTACTGAGCACCCAGCACCCCGATCACTGAGCACCCAGCACCCTGAGCACTGAGCACCCAGCACCCTGAGCACTGAGCACCCAGCACCCTGAGTACTGAGCACCCAGCACGCTGAGTACTGAGCACCCAGCACCCCGAGCACTGAGCACCCAGCACCCTGAGTACTGAGCACTGAGCACCCAGCACCCCGAGCACTGAGGACCCAGAACCCTGTGTACTGAGCACTGAGCACCCTGAGTACTAAGCACCCAGCACCCTGAGTACTGAGCACCCAGCAATCCGAGTACTGAGCACTGAGCACCCTGAGAACTGAGCACCCAGCACCCTGAGCACTGAGCACTGAGAACCCTGAGTACTGAGCACCGAGCACCCTGAGTACTGAGCACCCAGCACCCTGAGCACTGAGCACGGAGCACCCCGAGGACTGAGCACCCAGCACCCTGAGCACTGAGCACCCAGCACCTTGAGTACTGAGCACCCAGCACCCTGAGCACAGAGCACACAGCACCCCGAGCACTGAGCACCCAGCACCCCGAGCACTGAGCACCCAGCACCCTGAGTACTGAGCACCCAACACCCAGAGTACTGAGCACCCAGCACCCTGAGCACTCAGCACCCAGCACCCTGAGTACTGAGCACCCAGCACCCTGAGTACTGAGCACCCAGCACCCTGAGCACTGAGCACTGAGCACCCAACACCCTGAGCACTGAGCACTGAGCACCCATTACCCCGAGCACTGAGCACCCAGCACCCCGAGCACTGAGCACCCAGAACCCTGAGCACTGAGCACCCAGCACCCTGAGCAATGAGCAGCCAGCCCCCTGAGTACTGAGCACCCAGCACCATGAGTACTGAGCACCCAGCATCCTGAGTACTGAGCACTCAGCACCCTGAGTACTGAGCACCGAGCACCCCGAGCACTGAGCACCCAGCACTCTGAGCACTGAGCACCCTGAGGACTGCGCACCCAGCACCCTGAGCACTGAGCATCCAGCACCCTGAGACTGAGCACCCAGGACCCCGAGCACTGAGCACCCAGCACCCTGAGTACAGAGCACCGAGCACCCCGAGTACTGAGCACCCAGCACCCCGAGCACTGAGCACTCAGCACCCTGAGTACTGAGCACCCTGAGTACTGAGCACCGATCACCCTGAGCACTGAGCACCCAGCACCCTGAGTACTGAGCACCCAGCACCCTGAGCACTGAGCACCCAGCACCCTGAGCACTGAGCACCAGGCACAGTGAGTACTGAGCACCCAGCACCCTGAGTACTGAGTACCCAGCACCCTGAGCACTGAGCACCCAGCACCCTGAGTACTGAGCACCCAGCACCCTGAGTACTGAGCACCCAGCACCCTTAGTACTGAGCACCCTGCACCCTGAGCACTGAGCACCCAGCACCCTGAGTACTGAGCACCCAGCACCACCCTCAGCACTGAGCACCCAGCACCCCGAGCACTGAGCACCCAGCACCCTGAGCACTGAGCACCCAGCACCCCGAGTACTGAGCACCCAGCACCCCGAGTACTGAGCACCGAGCACCCCGAGCACTGAACACCCAGCACCCTGAGTACTGAGCACCCAGCACCCTGAGCACTGAGCACTGAACACCCCGAGTACTGAGCACCCAGCACCCCGAGCACTGAGCACCCTGCAACCTGAGTACTGAGAACAGATCACCCTGAGTACTGAGCACCCAGCACCCTGAGTACTGAGCCACCAGCACCCTGAGTACTGAGCACCCAGCACCCCGAGCACTGAGCACCCAGCACCCCGAGAATGAGCACCCAGCACCCTGAGTACTGAGCACCCAGCACCCTGAGTACTGAGCACTAAACACCCAGAGCACGGAGCGCCCAGCACCCCGAGCACGGAGCACCAAGGACCCCGAGCACTGAGTACTGAGCACCCAGCACCCTGAGTACTGAGCACCGAGCTCCCCGAGCACTGAGCACCCTGAGTACTGAGCACCCAGCACCCCGATCACTGAGCACCCAGCACCCTGATCACTGAGCACCCAGCACCCTGAGCACTGAGCACCCAGCACCCTGAGTACTGAGCACGGAGCACGCTGAGTACTGAGCACCCAGCACCCCGAGCACTGAGCACCCAGCACCCTGAGTACTGAGCACTGAGCACCCAGCACCCCGAGCACTGAGCACCCAGCACCCTGTGTACTGAGCACTGAGCACCCTGAGTACTAAGCACCCAGCACCCTGAGTACTGAGCACCCAGGACCCTGAGCACTGAGCACCGAGCACCCCGAGCACTGAGCACCCAGCACCCTGAGCACTCAGCACCCAGCACCCCGAGCACTGAGCAACCAGCACCCTGAGCACTGAGCACCCAGCACCCTGAGCATGGAGCACCCCGAGGACTGATCACTCAGCACCCTGAGAACTGAGCACCCAGCACCTTGAGTACTGAGCACCCAGCACCCTGAGCACTGAGCACCCAGCACCCTGAGCACTGAGCGCCCAGCACCCCGAGCACGGAGCACCCAGCACCCTTAGTACTGAGCACCCAACACCCAGATTACTGAGCACCCAGCACCCTGAGCACTGAGCACCCAGCACACTGAGTACTGAGCACCCAGCACCCTGAGTACTGAACACCCAGCACCCTGAGCACTGAGCACTGAGCACCCTGAGCACTGAGTACTGAGCACTGAGCACCCTGAGTACTGAGCACCCAGCACCCCGAGTACTGAGCACCCAGCACCCCGAGCACTGAGCATCCGGCGCCCCGAGCACTGAGCACCCAGCACCCCGAGCACTGAGCACTGAGCACCCTGAGCACTGAGCACCCAGCACCCCGAGTACTGAGCACTGAGCACCCTGAGTACTGAGCACCAAGCACTGAGTACTGAGCACTGAGCACCCTGAGAACTGAGCACCCAGCACCCTGAGCACTGAGCACCCAGCACCCTGAGTACTGAGCACAGAGCACCCTGAGCACTGAGCACCCAGCACCCTGAGTACTGAGCAACCAGCACCCTGAGCACTGAGCACTGAGCACCCAGCACCCTGAGCACTGAGCACTGAGCACCCAGCACCACAGCCCTGAGCACCCAGCACCCCGAGCACTGAGCACACAGCACCCTGAGCACTGAGCACCCAGCACCCTGAGCATTGAGCACACAGCACCCTGAGTACTGAGCACCCAGCACCCTGAGTACTGAGCACCCAGCACCCTGAGTACTGAGCACCGAGCACCCCGAGCACTGAGCACCCAGCACCCTGAGCACTGAGCACCCGGAGGACTGAGCACCCAGCACCCTGAGCACTGAGCACCGATCACCCTGAGCACTGAGCACCCAGCACCCCGAGCACTGAGCACCCAGCACCCTGAGTACTGAGCACCCAGCACCCCGAGTACTGAGCACCCAGCACCCTCAGTACTGAGCACCCAGCACCCCGAGCACTGAGCACACAGCACCCTGAGTACTGAGCACCCTGAGTACTGAGCACTGAGCACCGAGCACCCTGAGTACTGAGCACCCTGAGGACTGAGCACCCAGCACCCTGAGCACTGAGCACCCAGCACCCTTAGTACTGAGCACTGATCACCCTGAGCACTGAGCACCCAGCACCCCGAGCACTGAGCACCCAGAACCCTGAGTACTGAGCACCCAGCACCCTGAGCACTGAGCACCGAGAACCCTGAGTACTGAACACCCAGCACCCTGAGCACTGAGCACTGAGCACCCAGCACCCTGAGCACTGAGCACTGAGCACCCAGCACCCTGAGCACCCAGAACCCTGAGCACTGAGCACCCTGAGCACTGAGCACCCTGAGCACTGAGCACTGAGCACCCAGCACCCTGAGTACTGAGCACCTAACACTCTGAGCACTGAGCACCCAGCACGCTGAGTACTGAGCACTGAGCACACAGCACCCTGAGTACTGAGCAACCAGCACCTAGAGCACTGAGCACCCAGCGCCCTTAGTACTGAGCACTGATCACCCTGAGCACTGAGCACCCAGCACCCCGAGCACTGAGCACCCAGAACCCTGAGTACTGAGCACCCAGCACCCTGAGCACTGAGCACCGAGAACCCTGAGTACTGAGCACTGAGCACCCAGCACCCCGAGCACTGAGCACCCAGAACCCTGAGTACTGAGCACCCAGCACCCTGAGCACTGAGCACCCAGCACCCTGAGCACTGAGCACTGAGCACCCAGCACCCAGAGCACTGAGCACCCAGCACCCTGAGCACCCAGAACCCTGAGCACTGAGCACCCTGAGCACTGAGCACCCTGAGCACTGAGCACTGAGCACCCAGCACCCTGAGTACTGAGCACCCAACACTCTGAGCACTGAGCACCCAGCGCCCTGAGCACTGAGCACCCAGCACCCCGAGCACTGAGCACTGAGCACACTGAGCACTGAGCACCCAGCACCCCGAGTACTGAGCACTGAGCACCCTGAGTACTGAACACCCAGCACCCCGAGTACTGAGCACTGAGCACCCTGAGTACTGAGCACCCAGCACCCTGAGCACTGAGAACCCGGAGTCCTGAGCACCGAGCACCCTGAGAACTGAGCACCCAGCACCCTGAGCACTGAGCACGGAACACCCCGCGGAGTGAGCACCCAGCACCCTGAGCACTGAGCACCCAGCACCTTGAGTACTGAGCACCGAGCACCCCGAGCACTGAGCACCCAGCACGCTGAATACTGAGCACCCAGCACCCTGAGCACTGAGCACCCAGCACCCCGAGCACTGAGCACCCAGCACCCCGAGCACTGAGCACCCAGCACCCTGAGTACTGAGCACCCAACACCCAGATTCCTGAGCACCCAGCACCCTGAGCACTGATCACCCAGCACCCTGAGTACTGAGCACCCAGCACCCTGAGTACAGAGCACCCAGCACCCTGAGCACTGAGCACTGAGCACCCAACACCCTGAGCACTGACCACTGAGCACCCAGCACCCTGAGCACTGAGCACCCAGCACCCCGCGCACTGAGCACCCAGCACCCTGAGCACTGAGCACCCAGCACCCTGAGTACTGAGCACCCAGCACCATGAGTACTGAGCACCCAGCACCCTGAGTACTGAGCACTCAGCACCCTGAGTACTGAGCACCGAGCACCCCGAGCACTGAGCACCCAGCACCCTGAGCACTGAGCACCCGGAGGACTGAGCACCCAGCACCCTGAGCACTGAGCACCGATCACCCTGAGCACTGAGCACCCAGCACCCCAAGCACTGAGCACCCAGCACCCTGAGTACTGAGCACCCAGCACCCCGAGTACTGAGCACCCAGCACCCTGAGTACTGAGCACCCAGCACCCTGAGCACTGAGCACCCAGCACCCTGAGTACTGAGCACCCTGAGTACTGAGCACTGAGCACCGAGCACCCTGAGTACTGAGCACCCAGAGGACTGAGCACCCAGCACCCTGAGCACTGAGCACCCAGCACCCTTAGTACTGAGCACTGATCACCCTGAGCACTGAGCACCCAGCACCCCGAGCACTGAGCACCCAGAACCCTGAGTACTGAGCACCCAGCACCCTGAGCACTGAGCACCGAGCACCCTGAGTACTGAACACCCAGCACCCTGAGCACTGAGCACTGAGCACCCAGCACCCTGAGCACTGAGCACTGAGCACCCAGCACCCTGAGCACCCAGCACCCTGAGCACTGAGCACCCTGAGCACTGAGCACCCTGAGCACTTAGCACTGAGCACCCAGCACCCTGAGTACTGAGCACCCAACACTCTGAGCACTGAGGACCCAGCACGCTGAGTACTGAGCACTGAGCACACAGCACCCTGAGTACTGAGCAACCAGCACCTCGAGCACTGAGAACCCAGCGCCCCGAGCACTGAGCACCCAGCACCCCGAGCACTGAGCACTGAGCACACTGAGCACTGAGCACTGAGCACACAGCACCCTGAGTACTGAGCACTAAACACCCAGAGCACTGAGCGCCCAGCACCCCGAGCACTGAGCACCCAGCACCCCGAGAATGAGCACCCAGCACCCTGAGTACTGAGCACCCAGCACCCTGAGTACTGAGCACTAAACACCCAGAGCACTGAGCGCCCAGCACCCCGAGCACCCAGGACCCCGAGCACTGAGTACTGAGCACCCAGCACCCTGAGTACTGAGCACCGAGCTCCCCGAGCACTGAGCACCCTGAGTACTGAGCACCCAGCACCCCGATCACTGAGCACCCAGCACCCTGAGCACTGAGCACCCAGCACCCTGAGCACTGAGCACCCAGCACCTTGAGTACTGAGCACGGAGCACGCTGAGTACTGAGCACCCAGCACCCCGAGCACTGAGCACCCAGCACCCTGAGTACTGAGCACTGAGCACCCAGCACCCCGAGCACTGAGCACCCAGCACCCTGTGTACTGAGCACTGAGCACCCTGAGTACTAAGCACCCAGCACCCTGAGTACTGAGCACCCAGGACCCTGAGCACTGAGCACCGAGCACCCCGAGCACTGAGCACCCAGCACCCTGAGCACTCAGCACCCAGCACCATGAGCACTGAGCACCCAGCACCCTGAGCACTGAGCACCCAGCACCCTGAGCATGGAGCACCCCGAGGACTGAGCACCCAGCACCCTGAGAACTGAGCACCCAGCACCTTGAGTACTGAGCACCGAGCACCTCGAGCAATAAACACCCAGCACCCTGAGTACTGAGCACCCAGCACCCTGAGCACTGAGCACCCAGCACCCTGAGCACTGAGCACCCAGCACCCCGAGCACGGAGCACCCAGCACCTTGAGTACTGAGCACCCAACACCCAGATTACTGAGCAGCCAGCACCCTGAGCACGGAGCACCCAGCACCCTGAGTACTGAGCACCCAGCACCCTGAGTACTGAACACCCAGCACCCTGAGCACTGAGCACTGAGCACCCTGATCACTGAGTACTGAGCACTGAGCACCCTGAGTACTGAGCACCCAGCACCCTGAGCACTGAGCACGCAGCACCCCGAGCACTGAGCACCCAGCACCCTGAGCACTGAGCACCCTGAGGACTGAGTACCCAGCACCCTGAGCACTGAGCAGCCAGCACCCTGAGTACTGAGCACCGATCACCCTGAGCACTGAGCACCCAGGACCCCGAGCACTGAGCACCCAGCACCCTGAGTACAGAGCACACAGCACCCCGAGTACTGAGCACCCAGCACCCCGAGCACTGAGCAGCCAGCACCCTGAGTACTGAGCACCCTGAGTACTGAGCACCCAGCACCCCGAGCACTGAGCACCCAGCGCCCCGAGCACTGAGCACTGAGCACCCTGAGCACTGAGCACCCAGCACCCCCAGTTCTGAGCACTGAGCACCCTGAGTACTGAGCACCAAGCACTCCGAGTACTGAGCACTGAGCACCCTGGGTACTGAGCACCCAGCACCCTGAGCACTGAGCACCCAGCACCCTGAGTACGGAGCACTGAGAACCCTGAGTACTGAGCACCGAGCACCCTGAGTACTGAGCACCCAGCACCCTGATCACTGAGCACGGAGCACCCTGAGGACTGAGCACCCAGCACCCTGAGCACTGAGCACCCAGCACATTGAGTACTGAGCACCGAGCACCCCGAGCACTGAGCACCCAGCACCATGAGTACTGAGCACCCAGCACCCTGAGCACTGAGCACCCAGCACCCTGAGCACTGAGCACGCAGCACCCCGAGCACTGAGCACCCAGCACCCTGAGTACTGAGCACAGAGCACCCTGAGCACTGAGCACCCAGCACCCTGAGTACTGAGCACCCAGCACCCTGAGTACTGAGCAACCAGCACCCTGAGCACTGAGCACTGAGCACCCAACACCCTGAGCACTGAGCACTGAGAACCCAGCACCACAGCCTTGAGCACCCAGCACCCCGAGCACTGAGCACCCAGCACCCTGAGCACTGAGCACCCAGCACCCTGAGCATTGAGCACCCAGCACCCTGAGTACTGAGCACCCAGCACCCCGAGCACTGAGCACCCAGCACCCCGCGCACTGAGAACCCAGCACCCTGAGCCCTGAGCACCCAGCACCCTGAGTACTGAGCACCCAGCACCATGAGTACTGAGCACCCAGCACCCTGAGTACTGAGCACTCAGCACCCTGAATACTGAGCACCGAGCACCCCGAGCACTGAGCACCCAGCACCCTGAGCACTGAGCACCGATCACCCTGAGCACTGAGCACCCAGCACCCCAAGCACTGAGCACCCAGCACCCTGAGTACTGAGCACCCAGCACCCCGAGTACTGAGCACCCAGCACCCTGAGTACTGAGCACCCAGCACCCTGAGCACTGAGCACCCAGCACCCTGAGTACTGAGCACCCTGAGTACTGAGCACTGAGCACCAAGCACCCTGAGTACTGAGCACCCTGAGGACTGAGCACCCAGCACCCTGAGCACTGAGCACCCAGCACCCTTAGTACTGAGCACTGATCACCCTGAGCACTGAGCACCCAGCACCCCGAGCACTGAGCACCCAGAACCCTGAGTACTGAGCACCCAGCACCCTGAGCACTGAGCACCGAGCACCCTGAGTACTGAACACCCAGCACCCTGAGCACTGAGCACTGAGCACAGAGCACCCTGAGCACTGAGCATTGAGCACCCAGCACCCCGAGCACTGAGCAAGCAGCACCCTGAGCACCCAGCACCCTGAGCACTGAGCACCCTGAGCACTGAGCACCCTGAGCACTTAGCACTGAGCACCCAACACTCTGAGCACTGAGCCCACAGCACGCTGAGTACTGAGCACTGAGCACACAGCACCCTGAGTACTGAGCAACCAGCACCTCGAGCACTGAGAACCCAGCGCCCCGAGCACTGAGCACCCAGCACCCCGAGCACTGAGCACTGAGCACACTGAGCACTGAGCACCCAGCAACCTGAGTACTTAGCACTAAACACCCAGAGCACTGAGCGCCCAGCACCCCGAGCACTGAGCACCCAGCACCCCGAGAATGAGCACCCAGCACCCTGAGCACTGAGCACCCAGCACCCCGAGTACTGAACACCCAGCACCCTGAGTACTGAGCACCCAGCACCCTGAGCACTGAGCACCCAGCACCCTGAGTACTGAGCACCCTGAGGACTGAGCACTGAGCACCGAGCACCCTGAGTACTGAGCACCCTGAGGACTGAGCACCCAGCACCCTGAGCACTGAGCACCCAGCACCCTTAGTACTGAGCACTGATCACCCTGAGCACTGAGCACCCAGCACCCCGAGCACTGAGCACCCAGAACCCTGAGTACTGAGCACCCAGCACCCTGAGTACTGAGCACTCAGCACCCTGAGTACTGAGCACCGAGCACCCCGAGCACTGAGCACCCAGCACCCTGAGCACTGAGCACCCGGAGGACTGAGCACCCAGCACCCTGAGCACTGAGCACCGATCACCCTGAGCACTGAGGACCCAGCACCCCAAGCACTGAGCACCCAGCACCCTGAGTACTGAGCACCCAGCACCCCGAGTACTGAGCACCCAGCACCCTCAGTACTGAGCACCCAGCACCCCGAGCACTGAGCACACAGCACCCTGAGTACTGAGAACCCTGAGTACTGAGCACTGAGCACCGAGCACCCTGAGTACTGAGCACCCTGAGGACTGAGCACCCAGCACCCTGAGCACTGAGCACCCAGCACACTTAGTACTGAGCACTGATCACCCTGAGCACTGAGCACCCAGCACCCCGAGCACTGAGCACCCAGAACCCTGAGTAATGAGCACCCAGCACCCTGAGCACTGAGCACCGAGAACCCTGAGTACTGAACACCCAGCACCCTGAGCACTGAGCACTGAGCACCCAGCACCCCGAGCACTGAGCACCCAGCACCCTGGGCACCCAGAACCCTGAGCACTGAGCACCCTGAGCACTGAGCACCCTGAGCACTGAGCACTGAGCACCCAGCACCCTGAGTACTGAGCACCCAACACTCTGAGCACTGAGCACCCAGCACGCTGAGTACTGAGCACTGATCACACAGCACCCTGAGTACTGAGCAACCAGCACCTCGAGCACTGAGCAACCAGCGCCCCGAGCACTGAGCACCCAGCACCCCGAGCACTGAGCACTGAGCACACTGAGCACTGAACACCCAGCACCCCGAGTACTGAGCACTGAGCACCCTGAGTACTGAGCACCCAGCACCCCGAGTACTGAGCACTGAGCACCCTGAGTACTGAGCTCCCAGCACCCTGAGCACTGAGAACCCGGAGTACTGAGCACAGAGCACCCTGAGTACTGAGCACCCAGCACCCTGAGCACTGAGCACGGAGCACCCCGCGGAGTGAGCACCCAGCACCCTGAGCACTGAGCACCCAGCACCTTGAGTACTGAGCACCGAGCACCCCGAGCACTGAGCACCCAGCACGCTGAATACTGAGCATCCAGCACCCTGAGCACTGAGCACCCAGCACCCCGAGCACTGAGCACCCAGCACCCCGAGCACTGAGCACCCAGCACCCTGAGTACTGAGCACCCAACACCCAGAGTCCTGAGCACCCAGCACCCTGAGCACTGATCACCCAGCACCCTGAGTACTGAGCACCCAGCACCCTGAGTACTGAGCACCCAGCACCCTGAGCACTGAGCACTGAGCACCCAACACCCTGAGCACTGAGCACTGAGCACCCAGCACCCCGAGCACTGAGCACCCAGCACACCGCGCACTGAGCACCCAGCACCCTGAGCACTGAGCACCCAGCACCCTGAGTACTGAGCACCCAGCACCATGAGTACTGAGCACCCAGCACCCTGAGTACTGAGCACCCAGCACCCTGAGTACTGAGCACCCAGCACCCTGAGCACTGAGCACTGAGCACCCAACACCCTGAGCACTGAGCACTGAGCACCCAGCACCCCGAGCACTGAGCACCCAGCACCCCGCGCACTGAGCACCCAGCACCCCGAGCACTGAGCACCCAGCACCCTGAGCACTGAGCACCGATCACCCTGAGCACTGAGCACCCAGCACCCCGAGCACTGAGCACCCAGCACCCTGAGTACTGAGCACCCAGCACCCCGAGTACTGAACACCCAGCACCCTGAGTACTGAGCACCCTGAGTACTGAGCACTGAGCACCGAGCACCCTGAGTACTGAGCACCCTGAGGACTGAGCACCCAGCACCCTGAGCACTGAGAACCCAGCACCCTTAGTACTGAGCACTGATCACCCTGAGCACTGAGCACCCAGCACCCCGAGCACTGAGCACCCAGAACCCTGAGTACTGAGCACCCAGCACCCTGAGCACTGAGCACCGAGCACCCTGAGTACTGAACACCCAGCACCCTGAGCACTGACCACTGAGCACCCAGCACCCTGAGCACTGAGCACTGAGCACCCAGCACCCCGAGCACTGAGCACCCAGCACCCTGAGCACCCAGCACCCTGAGCACTGAGCACCCTGAGCACTGAGCACCCTGAGCACTTAGCACTGAGCACCCAGCACCCTGAGTACTGAGCACCCAACACTCTGAGCACTGAGCACCCAGCACGCTGAGTACTCAGCACTGAGCACACAGCACCCTGAGTACTGAGCAACCAGCACCTCGAGCACTGAGCACCCAGCGCCCCGAGCACTGAGCACCCAGCACCCCGAGCACTGAGCACTGAGTACACTGAGCACTGAGCACCCAGCACCCCGAGTACTGAGCACTGAGCACCCTGAGTACTGAGCACCCAGCACCCCGAGTACTGAGCACTGAGCACCCTGAGTACTGAGCACCCAGCACCCTGAGCACTGAGAACCCTGAGTACTGAGCACCGAGCACCCTGAGTACTGAGCACCCAGCACCCTGAGCACTGAGCACCCAGCACCTTGAGTACTGAGCACCGAGCACCCCGAGCACTGAGCACCCAGCACGCTGAATACTGAGCACCCAGCACCCTGAGCACTGAGCACCCAGCACCCCGAGCACTGAGCACCCAGCACCCCGAGCACTGAGCACCCAGCACCCTGAGTACTGAGCACCCAACACCCAGAGTCCTGAGCACCCAGCACCCTGAGCACTGAGCACCCAGCACCCTGAGTACTGAGCAGCCAGCACCCTGAGTACTGAGCACCCAGCACCCTGAGCACTGAGCACTGAGCACCCAACACCCTGAGCACTGAGCACTGAGCACCCAGCACGCCGAGCACTGAGCACCCTGCACCACGCGCACTGAGCACCCAGCACCCTGAGCACTGAGCACCCAGCACCCTGAGTACTGAGCACCCAGCACCATGAGTACTGAGCACCCAGCACCCTGAGTACTGAGCACTCAGCACCCTGAGTACTGAGCACCGAGCACCCCGAGCACTGAGCACCCAGCACCCTGAGCACTGAGCACCCTGAGGACTGAGTACCCAGCACCCTGAGCACTGAGCACACAGCACCCTGAGTACTGAGCTCCGATCACCCTGAGCACTGAGCACCCAGGACCCCGAGCACTGAGCACCCAGCACCCTGAGTACAGAGCACCCAGCACCCCGAGTACTGAGCACCCAGCACCCCGAGCACTGAGCACCCAGCACCCTGAGTACTGAGCACCCTGAGTACTGAGCACCGATCACCCTGAGCACTGAGCACCCAGCACCCTGAGTACTGAGCACCCAGCCCCCTGAGCACTGAGCACCAAGCACCCTGAGCACTGAGCACCCAGCACCCTGAGTACTGAGCACCCAGCACCCTGAGTACTGAGCACCCAGCACCCTTAGTACTGAGCACCCAGCACCCTGAGCACTGAGCACCCAGCACCCTGAGTACTGAGCACCCAGCACCACCCTCAGCACTGAGCACCCAGCACCCCGAGCACTGAGCACCCAGCACCCCGAGCACTGAGCACCCAGCACCCTGAGTACTGAGCACCCAGCACCCTGAGTACTGAGCACTGAGCACCCCGAGTACTGAGCACCCATCACCCCGAGCACTGAGCACCCAGCAACGTGAGTACTGAGAACAGATCACCCTGAGTACTGAGCACCCAGCACCCTGAGTACTGAGCCCCCAGCACCCTGAGTACTGAGCACCCAGCACCCCGAGCACTGAGCACCCAGCACACCGAGAATGAGAACCCAGCACCCTGAATACTGAGATCCGAGCACCCTGAGTACTGAGCACCCAGCACCCTGAGTACTGAGCCCCCAGCACCCTGAGTACTGAGCACCCAGCACCCCGAGCACTGAGCACCCAGCACCCCGAGAATGAGCACCCAGCACCCTGAGTACTGAGTACCCAGCACCCTGAGTACTGAGCACTAAGCACCCAGAGCACTGAGCACCCAGCACCCCGATCACTGAGCACCCAGCACCCTGAGCACTGATCACCCAGCACCCTGAGCACTGAGCACACAGCACCCTGAGTACTGAGCACCCAACACCCAGAGTACTGAGCACCCAGCACCCTGAGCACTGAGCACCCAGCACCCTGAGTACTGAGCACCCAGCACCCTGAGCACTGAGCACCCAGCACCCTGAGCACTGAGCACTGAGCACCCAGCACCCCGAGCACTGAGCACCCAGCACCTCGAGCACTGAGCACCCAGCACCCTGAGCACTGAGCACCCAGCACCCTGAGCACTGAGCACCCAGCCCCCTGAGTACTGAGCACCCAGCACCATGAGTACTGAGCACCCAGCACCCTGAGTACTGAGCACTCAGCACCCTGAGTACTGAGCACCGAGCACCCCGAGCACTGAGCACCCAGCACCCTGAGCACTGAGCACCCTGAGGACTGCGCACCCAGCACCCTGAGCACTGAGCACCCAGCACCCTGAGTACTGAGCACCAATCACCCTGAGCACTGAGCACCCAGGACCCCGAGCACTGAGCACCCAGCACCCTGAGTACAGAGCACCCAGCACCCCGAGTACTGAGCACCCAGCACCCCGAGCACTGAGCACCCAGCACCCTGAGTAATGAGCACCCTGAGTACTGAGCACCGATCACCCTGAGCACTGAGCACCCAGCACCCCGAGAATGAGCAACCAGCACCCTGAGTACTGAGCACCCAGCACCCTGAGTACTGAGCACTAAGCACCCAGAGCACTGAGCGCCCAGCACCCCGAGCACGGAGCACCCAGGACCCCGAGCACTGAGTACTGAGCACCGAGCACCCTGAGTACTGAGCACCCAGCACCCCGAGCACTGAGCACCCAGCACCCTGAGTACTGAGCACTGAGCACCCAGCACCCCGAGCACTGAGCACCCGGCACCCTGTGTACTGAGCACTGAGCACCCTGAGTACGAAGCACCCAGCACGCTGAGTACTGAGCACCCAGGACCCTGAGCACTGAGCACCGAGCACCCCGAGCACTGAGCACCCAGCACCCTGAGCACTCAGCACCCAGCGCCCCGAGCACTGAGCACCCAGCATCCCGAGCACTGAGCACTGAGCACACTGAGCACTGAGCACCCAGCACCCCGAGTACTGAGCACTGAGCACCCTGAGTACTGAGCACCGAGCACCCCGAGCACTGAGCACCCAGCACCCTGAGCACTGAGCACCCTGAGGACTGCGCACCCAGCACCCTGAGCACTGAGCACCCAGAACCCTGAGTAATGAGCACCCAGCACCCTGAGCACTGAGCACCGAGAACCCTGAGTACTGAACACCCAGCACCCTGAGCACTGAGCACTGAGCAACCAGCACCCCGAGCACTGAGCACCCAGCACCCTGAGCACCCAGAACCCTGAGCACTGAGCACCCTGAGCACTGAGCACCCTGAGCACTGAGCACTGAGCACCCAGCACCCTGAGTACTGAGCACCCAACACTCTGAGCACTGAGCACCCAGCACGCTGAGTACTGAGCACTGATCACACAGCACCCTGAGTACTGAGCAACCAGCACCTCGAGCACTGAGCAACCAGCGCCCCGAGCACTGAGCACCCAGCACCCCGAGCACTGAGCACTGAGCACACTGAGCACTGAACACCCAGCACCCCGAGTACTGAGCACTGAGCACCCTGAGTACTGAGCACCCAGCACCCCGAGTACTGAGCACTGAGCACCCTGAGTACTGAGCTCCCAGCACCCTGAGCACTGAGAACCCGGAGTACTGAGCACAGAGCACCCTGAGTACTGAGCACCCAGCACCCTGAGCACTGAGCACGGAGCACCCCGAGGAGTGAGCACCCAGCACCCTGAGCACTGAGCACCCAGCACCTTGAGTACTGAGCACCGAGCACCCCGAGCACTGATCACCCAGCACGCTGAATACTGAGCACCCAGCACCCTGAGCACTGAGCACCCAGCACCCCGAACACTGAGCACCCAGCACCCCGAGCACTGAGCACCCAGCACCCTGAGTACTGAGCACCCAACACCCAGAGTCCTGAGCACCCAGCACCCTGAGCACTGATCACCCAGCACCCTGAGTACTGAGCACCCAGCACCCTGAGTACTGAGCACCCAGCACCCTGAGCACTGAGCACTGAGCACCCAACACCCTGAGCACTGAGCACTGAGCACCCAGCACCCCGAGCACTGAGCACCCAGCACCCCGCGCACTGAGCACCCAGCACCCTGAGCACTGAGCACCCAGCACCCTGAGTACTGAGCACCCAGCACCATGAGTACTGAGCACCCAGCACCCTGAGTACTGAGCACCCAGCACCCTGAGTACTGAGCACCCAGCACCCTGAGCACTGAGCACTGAGCACCCAACACCCTGAGCACTGAGCACTGAGCACCCAGCACCCCGAGCACTGAGCACCCAGCACCCCGCGCACTGAGCACCCAGCTCCCCGAGCTCTGAGCACCCAGCACCCTGAGCACTGAGCACCGATCACACTGAGCACTGAGCACCCAGCACCCCGAGCACTGAGCACCCAGCACCCTGAGTACTGAGCACCCAGCACCCCGAGTACTGAACACCCAGCACCCTGAGTACTGAGCACCCAGCACCCTGAGCACTGAGCACCCAGCACCCTGAGTACTGAGCACCCTGAGTACTGAGCACTGAGCACCGAGCACCCTGAGTACTGAGCACCCTGAGGACTGAGCACCCAGCACCCTGAGCACTGAGCACCCAGCACCCTTAGTACTGAGCACTGATCACCCTGAGCACTGAGCACCCAGCACCCCGAGCACTGAGCACCCAGAACCCTGAGTACTGAGGACCCAGCACCCTGAGCACTGAGCACCGAGCACCCAGAGTACTGAACACCCAGCACCCTGAGCACTGAGCACTGAGCACCCAGCACCCTGAGCACTGAGCACTGAGCACCCAGCACCCCGAGCACTGAGCACCCAGCACCCTGAGCACCCAGCACCCTGAGCACTGAGCACCCTGAGCACTGAGCACCCTGAGCACTTAGCACTGAGCACCCAGCACCCTGAGTACTGAGCACCCAACACTCTGAGCACTGAGCACCCAGCACGCTGAGTACTCAGCACTGAGCACACAGCACCCTGAGTACTGAGCAACCAGCACCTCGAGCACTGAGCACCCAGTGCCCCGAGCACTGAGCACCCAGCACCCCCGAGCACTGAGCACTGAGTACACTGAGCACTGAGCACCCAGCACCCCGAGTACTGAGCATTGAGCACCCTGAGTACTGAGCACCCAGCACCCCGAGTACTGAGCACTGAGCACCCTGAGTACTGAGCACCCAGCACCCTGAGCACTGAGAACCCTGAGTACTGAGCACCGAGCACCCTGAGTACTGAGCACCCAGCACCCTGAGCACTGAGCACGGAGCACCCCGAGGACTGAGCACCCAGCACCCTGAGCACTGAGCACCCAGCACCTTGAGTACTGAGCACCGAGCACCCCGAGCACTGAGCACCCAGCACGCTGAATACTGAGCACCCAGCACCCTGAGCACTGAGCACTCAGCACCCCGAGCACTGAGCACCCAGCACCCCGAGCACTGAGCACCCAGCACCCTGAGTACTGAGCACCAAACACCCAGAGTCCTGAGCACCCAGCACCCTGAGCACTGAGCACCCAGCACCCTGAGTACTGAGCAGCCAGCACCCTGAGTACTGAGCACCCAGCACCCTGAGCACTGAGCACTGAGCACCCAACACCCTGAGCACTGAGCACTGAGCACCCAGCACCCCGAGCACTGAGCACCCAGCACCCCGCGCACTGAGCACCCAGCACCCTGAGCACTGAGCACCCAGCACCCTGAGTACTGAGCACCCAGCACCATGAGTACTGAGCACCCAGCACCCTGAGTACTGAGCACTCAGCACCCTGAGTACTGAGCACCGAGCACCCCCGAGCACTGAGCACCCAGCACCCTGAGCACTGAGCACCCTGAGGACTGAGTACCCAGCACCCTGAGCACTGAGCACACAGCACCCTGTGTACTGAGCTCCGATCACCCTGAGCACTGAGCACCCAGGACCCCGAGCACTGAGCACCCAGCACCCTGAGTACAGAACACCCAGCACCCCGAGTACTGAGCACCAAGCACCCTGAGTACTGAGCACCCTGAGTACTGAGCACCGATCACCTGAGCACTGAGCACCCAGCACCCTGAGTACTGAGCACCCAGCCCCCTGAGCACTGAGCACCAAGCACCCTGAGCACTGAGCACCCAGCACCCTGAGTACTGAGCACCCAGCACCCTGAGTACTGAGCACCCAGCACCCTTAGTACTGAGCACCCCAGCACCCTGAGCACTGAGCACCCAGCACCCTGAGTACTGAGCACCCAGCACCCCCGAGCACTGAGCACCCAGCACCCTGAGTACTGAGCACCCAGCACCCTGAGTACTGAGCACTGAGCACCCCGAGTACTGAGCACCCCATCACCCCGAGCACTGAGCACCCAGCAACCTGAGTACTGAGAACAGATCACCCTGAGTACTGAGCACCCCAGCACCCTGAGTACTGAGCACCCAGCACCCTGAGCACTGAGCACTGAGCACCCAACACCCTGAGCACTGAGCACCCAGCACCCCGAGCACTGAGCACCCAGCACCCCGCGCACTGAGCACCCAGCACCCTGAGCACTGAGCACCCAGCACCCTGAGTACTGAGCACCCAGCACCATGAGTACTGAGCACCCAGCACCCTGAGTACTGAGCACCCAGCACCCTGAGTACTGAGCACCCAGCACCCTGAGCACTGAGCACTGAGCACCCAACACCCTGAGCACTGAGCACTGAGCACCCAGCACCCCGAGCACTGAGCACCCAGCTCCCCGAGCTCTGAGCACCCAGCACCCTGAGCACTGAGCACCGATCACCCTGAGCACTGAGCACCCAGCACCCCGAGCACTGAGCACCCAGCACCCTGAGTACTGAGCACCCAGCACCCCGAGTACTGAACACCCAGCACCCTGAGTACTGAGCACCCAGCACCCTGAGCACTGAGCACCCAGCACCCTGAGTACTGAGCACCCTGAGTACTGAGCACTGAGCACCGAGCACCCTGAGTACTGAGCACCCTGAGGACTGAGCACCCAGCACCCTGAGCACTGAGCACCCAGCACCCTTAGTACTGAGCACTGATCACCCTGAGCACTGAGCACCCAGCACCCCGAGCACTGAGCACCCAGAACCCTGAGTACTGAGCACCCAGCACCCTGAGCACTGAGCACCGAGCACCCTGAGTACTGAACACCCAGCACCCTGAGCACTGAGCACTGAGCACCCAGCACCCTGAGCACTGAGCACTGAGCACCCAGCACCCCGAGCACTGAGCACCCAGCACCCTGAGCACCCAGCACCCTGAGCACTGAGCACCCTGAGCACTGAGCACCCTGAGCACTTAGCACTGAGCACCCAGCACCCTGAGTACTGAGCACCCAACACTCTGAGCACTGAGCACCCAGCACGCTGAGTACTCAGCACTGAGCACACAGCACCCTGAGTACTGAGCAACCAGCACCTCGAGCACTGAGCACAAAC